>NC_064291.1:17385308-17389663 GCF_019186545.1 Solanum stenotomum | reverse complement strand
ATAAATGTCGGGCTTGTGTGCTTACTATTGCTTTCTTGTATATATCATTTTTCTGGTAATTAATTTATATGTATCTTAAATTCGGTTAAATCATTAAAATTATACTTTAATGGTTTTTGGGTTATTATACTATTATTATCAATTAGCTCAATTTTTACTTTTGTTTTATGTTTCTCCCATCCTTGTAAAGGATCTTCACTATATAATAATTCTAACTTATCTTGGATTATTTTTACTTTATCTATAGAGAATATAATTAATTCTATTTTAGGGTCTTCTTCTTTTATATTTTCTAATTTTTGTGTAATTATTTCACTTTCTTTTATCCATTCTGTTGTTTTTCATTTTTTATTATTTACTCTTTTTGCTCCTATTTTTTGTTTACACGGTGTCGTGAACTACCAATGTGTTTTTGTTATTATATGTGGGTATAATTTTTCTAAAATGGCATTCCTAATAGCATATGTTTTGTAGTTAATTCAAAGTTATATATTTTTTCTATAGTTAATATCTTATCTCATAATTGTATTTTTATATTTTTTGCCTTATATGTGATCATGCTTCCTTCATTATTAAATCTTGTTACTACTATCGATGTTGTTAATTTTCCCACTTATCTTCTGGTAAATAATTGTATTTACATATATTAGCTTCTGCTCCAGTATCTATCATTGGTGTATAATATCTGTTGTAATATCCCTCTATTATTATCTTTGCAAGTATATATATTTTCATATTTTTATCATACTAAAGTCCTTTTTATTATTACTCTTTTATTTTCATAATTTATTATTAATTGTTTGTCTTCTAGATTATATGGTTTTACTTGTTCTAACCATTTTATTCCTAAAGTGATATTTTCATCTCCTTGATATATTTTAAATTTTGTTACTATTGGTACGCCTCCAATGATTATTTTCTTTTCTGTAGTTTCTTCGGTATACATTAATACTTTTGGTAGTTCGGGGCATATTTGTTCAGTAGTTATTATTTCATCTTCCGTTACTAATTCTCTTGTAATATAGTTTTCTTCTAATCCTGTATTTATTAATATTAAATATTTTCGTTGTTCCATTATTCCCGTTATGTAATAATGATGTGGTTTTATTTCTTCTTCCATTGATTTTTGTGGGGTTTTATCTATTCTTCTTGAGGTACTCATTTTTGATGATATTTGAGGTATCTCATTATTTATTCTTTTCGACGTGCTTAGTCTTTCTTTTACTATTTCTAAATCTTCTTCTATATCAATTTCATTATAACTATAATTATTTTTATCTATGACTGTAACTATCATTTCAAAGGGATCTTCTATTTTTATTTTATCTATTTTATTTGTTGCTGTTATTTTATGTTTTGTTGTTAGAACGTATAAGTTTTTACATCTAACTGTAAATAATTTACTTCCTGAGGCTAGTTCTATTCCTGACATTCGCCAGTATAATACTAGTGATTTATCTATATTTCTGTCATTTATTGCTACTGAGTAGTTAGCACTTATTATAAATTTAAATTTTTGGTATATGAGGTTACCTCTTACTGCACTTATTATACTTTTTTCTATGGGTTGTATAATTCTATCATCCGCTAAGTATATTTCTATGGGTGTATCTATTCCTTCTCTAAAACATGCTTTTATTAATATTTCTGTTCCTCCTAAATGTACATATTTAATTAGAATTTTAGCCTTAATATCTTGTATTTCTTTATTTATTATTCGTTTATTTATTATTGGTACTTTGGCCTTTTCTTTAGTGTATTTGCAATCTATGATATGTTATCCTTGACTTACTACATAATATTCTTCTTTCTGTCATTTAAACCAGTTTCTTATTGTTGATATTTCGAATATTTTTGCTACGCTTAGGTCTAATTCTTTTCCTTTTATTTGTTCAAATATACTATTATCAAATATTATTTTCTGTTCTAAAGATTCTTTGTTCTTCTTTATATATTATTTGTATGTTTGCTTCAGTCATTTGTTATACTATATAATTCATTATCGGATTCTATTTCTATGTCATTATCTATTTCATATATGCTATCTTCACTTTCTAATTCATAATCTATGTATTCTATTTGCGTATATTTTCCATCGTTTATTATTATTTTTGATATTTGTTTTTCTTTGGATTTTTAGGTAATTTACAATCTCTAGCTATGTGTCCTAATTTTCCACAATTATAACAAGTGCATCCCGTTAGTTTTCTTTTTGGTCTATATGGTCTTTTGGTTTTGTAGTTTTTTACATAGTATCTTCGTCTTGGTTTTTTATGTTTATATTTTGATCTGTATTTTTTATTATATTTCTTTCTATTTTTATAATACCTATCTGTACAACCAAATTGAGGTGTTGTTTTATTTTTGCAACATGCCAAGTTTTTTACTAATATATTTTATATTTTTATTTCTTCTTTATGTTTTTCACATAGTTCCATAAACCATCGTTGTAAGAATTTTATTCTAGCTCCTAAGGTATCTGTTAATCCTGCTTCATTCCAACTTTTTCTTACTTTTGAATTAAAAGGTTCCGGTAATTTTGTAAAATATAATTTTCTTATTTCTTTACTTTCGTCTATGCTATGTGTTCCTTTATAATAGTATTCTCTAAATGGGCATGTATATTCATCTATGTAACACATATTACATATTGCTAATTTTGTCATTAGATTCCGATTTATGATTTTTTCTTTATTTTGTTCTTCTACCTCTGTTGTCATACTACTAAATTCATTTCTTATAGCTATTTCGTATTTATATAATATTTCCATAGTTGTAGTAGCTATGTCACCATCAAATTTTTTATTACTTCTTAGAGTTTGTAAACTTTCATCTGATAAATTTTGTAGCCATAATTTTACTGTCCCTATAAGCGTTCTTTCTATATATCCTGGTGTCTCTGTTATTACTATTTTGTTATCTATTAATTGTTTTGATATATATCCCATCCATAATTAGATTGTTTTATTTACATCTACTACCCAGTCTAAATCTAAAAAATCATGTCGTTCAGTCATTGGTTTAGGTGTCCATTTTTTATTTAATCTTTTATTCCATATAGTTTTTTCTCTATCATATTGTCCATAGTTTTCATTATAATATTTTGGATTTAAATTTTTTGGGTTTTTTACTCCTGATGTACTAGGTTTTTCATTCATGTCTACGTCTCCTGTATTTACTTCTAAATCCTTTGTATTGTCCATGTTTGCTAAAAGTTCCGTATAGGTTTCGCTTGTTTTCGAACGTTGTTCATCTAGATCATTGTCATTTATTTCATCAATTTTTATTTCAGGTAGATTATTTTGATTATTTTCTTCTTTTTCTTCTAATTCTTCTAATTCATCTTCTAATTGAAATTTTTCTTTAAATTTAATTATCTCATTTGCTAATTTTGTTTTTTGTTCTTTTTCTTCTTGTTTAATTTCGTACATTTCTTTTAATATTGCTAGCTCTTTTTCTAGTTCTATTATTTTAGTATTTTTTTACTTCTTCTAATTGTTGTACTTCCTTTTTTGCTTGTTGTTTTATTTTTTCAATTTCCGTTTTTCTATCTATTTCTTCATTTTCTTTTGTTATTCTTATCATAGCAGTTAAACTATCTTCTAGTTTTACCATTTCTTTTTCTAACATTAAACTTAGAGTGTCACCTATTTTCTTATATCTTCTTTCTAGATTAGAAAATATTATCTTTATTTTTAATCCGTCATAGTTTTCGTATATTTTTTCATCTATTGCGTATTCTTCTTTATTCATTTATAAATTATGTTGTAGGTTATATTTTAAGTTATTTATTTGTATTTCTAAATATAAAATAGTCTTTCTTTGTGCTATTATAGATTTGTGACAAGTTCCTGCAAATATATTGTTGTTAAGTCTATTTTGCCTATGTTCTAATTCTTGCCTTTTTGCTATAATTATTTCAGTAAGTTTTTGTTTATATTCATTATTCTCGCTATTCATTGTATCTTTAAATATTGAATATATTTATATTCTATTTTAGATATGTTATCTATTAATTGATTTAGTTTGTCGTTATCGGTTTTTGTAGTATTGAGTTATTTATAATCCGGATATAATTTGTTCAATTTTCTTCTTAATTTTCTTATCTTTCTACTAGTATGTTTCTTATTATCCATAGCTCTGATACCATTTTTTGGTGCGGAACTGGTACTTGAGGAATTCATGGAAGTGGTAGTGTGGTAGGTGTGAAATTATTTTTTACAAATAAACTTAATTATTTTGGGGGGAGAGTGGGGTGGTGGGGGTGGGGCTAGCGCGGAGAGGGGGTGAGATGGGGTAAAAAAATAGTAATTTGAAATTAAAAATATTGTTTAAACACAAGCTTAATTTTTTTT
>NC_064291.1:17335608-17384972 GCF_019186545.1 Solanum stenotomum | reverse complement strand
GGTGAGGGTGGGGTAAAAAAATAAAAAAATTGAAGTTAAAATTCACGAGTCTTAATTTTATTAGACGGATGACAAAATGAAGCATATTATTGCTACTAATGACTTGAATATGCTAAACTTTATTATAAAAAGGAAAACTTACTACCCATGGAATTCAAAAATTGTATTCTAAACACTTTATTGTAGGGAATTTGTTTGATTCTTTAGAAGTTGAAATTTATAAAATTGTAGATTTGCAACGTTTTTTTTTAAAAAAATTTAATAGATTGATTTTATTATTCTATCCATTTTATTTTACGGTGAGAAATTTGAGTAATAGGATAAAATTCGTTTTTTTATCTTGTATGAAAAAAAATAGCGCTAATTATGAAGCGTTAACCAACAAAGAAGGGAACACAACATATTCAAGTTTTTAATACTTGAAGGACAAAAATCGATAAGTGTACAGTTAATAGATCAAAAGTGATAAGTTTTTGAATACATGAAAGATTAAAACCGGTAACTATATAGTTGAGGGACTAAAAGTTATAAGTTTTTGAATAGGTATGTAACACCTCGAATTCTGAGAAGGGAAAATATTCATCTCGCAATCGATTCGGCAAAGGAAGTTGAGAACGCCAAACGACTCGGCGATCCGCCGAGCAGCACTTCTCGCCTTTTTTCCTTAATTTATGCATCGAGTTGTCCTAGAACTTTAGGCGAGTTGGATCGAGCTTTCCATTCCATTCGGTGAGTCGCCGAAATACATTCCCAGTAGCCTAGTTGGCTTAGTCCGCAAGCAAACTCACTTGAACTTTCGGTGAGCTAAAGGCTCATTCGGCAAGTCGCCGAGTGGCTTTTGGTGACCTCCAGCCCTTCCTTTTTTTTTTTCAATTTTAAGGTAGGGTCTTTTCTTAATTATTGTAGCGTAATACTATGTCGTTTTACCCTTCACCTAAACCCATATATAAGTACTTTTACCCCCAAATTTCCCAATTAAAATCATTCTCTCAAATTCCTAAAAGAAGATCAAGTCTTCCTCCTCAAAATATTTCTCTCTCTAGAAAGCTTGAAGAAGGAGTCCACCTAGGGTTTCAAGTCAAGCCTCCGATGCCACCGTTGAAGTCTATGGGGCCCTTTTCTCCATGAAGTTCCCAAATTCTCTAATTTGCAAAGTTAGAATTCCCCAATTTAGTTAGAATTTTCTTCCATGTCATGGGTTCTTTTAAATATTGATTTAATTGATTGCTTTATGATCTATCAAGTATGAATTGATATAATTACATGATTTTATGGTGAATTCCCATGAGCCAATGTCTAACCCATGTTATCAAGTTATTGATGATTGAAAGTGGGTCTTTAACTACGAAAGGTGAATTATGGAATATGCATGTTCTTATGAAATTGATGTAAATGTTTTAAGGATGCTTTAAGAGTGAAGTATCAATGATGTTGGTGTTGTTGAAAGGATTACTCACATACACATGAAAACATGATTATGAAAAAATAATCTTAAATAAAAAGGGTTCTAAAGGTTGAAAGGCTTTCTCACATAAAATGAACCAATGTTAAGGAGTTATTCTCATGTTAAGGTAAGAGGAGATTACCCATGCTCTCTATTAAAAGACAAGAGGTGATTACCAATGTCACATGATGTAAGGACAAGAGGCAATTACCCATGTTTCCTTTAAACATTAGATGAATACAATCAAGAACTATTCGGTGGTAGTTAAAGATTAGTACAAAGTGGACAAGTGGCGATTACCCGTGTCACATAATTATGTGCCAAGATAGGATTGTCTATATAGACATCAACTAGTGGATCCACATAAGCTATAAGTTCATGGTCCTTATCTTGACAAGTAGGAAAACCCCTTTTCGTTGTGGGAGACACCAAATTCCATGTTAATAGCTCTAATGGTCCTATATGTCGGTTAAGGTTACTTCCCACAAGCAGGCTATGATTTATTAAGGTTACTTCAAGAAGTATCTGACACGTGACTTAAGATGATATCTAATTTCCTTGACCCTGTTTTGTGCCTTATATTTTTCTCTTACATCCATGTCTTAGCTTGGTCATTGCACTATACAAAAATGTTTTATGCATTTCTATCATACTTGGGACATATTTTATACTATCGCATACTCTTGCCTACATTTCCTCAAATGTAGGGTCCGACATTCAAGGTTCTCAATTTCGTGGCTAGAGGTCATTGGAGAGAGTCCAAGTTTTGGTGAGTCCTCATATTCTGAGGACCGAGCTTGATTCCCTTATTGTCTTTACTTTCAGTTTTTTTGGAACTTGATGTACGGGCTGCGTCCAGATGAATTGTTATGTCTTAGATGTCTTTTGAGATGATGTTTAGAAATTCATCTTTTCTCTATAAAACTTTGATATGTTGAAACTGTTTTATAAATATCTTATGTTCTATTATCTTGTATGATGAATTCTAACTGGCTTGTATGGGGCCTTTCGGGATCTTATACTCCATGTTACGCCTAAGGCCTACTTTGGGTCATGACAAACTTGGTAATCAGAGCACAATGTTTAGAAAAGGTCCTAGGAAGTCTCATAAGCCAGTCGAGTAAAGCCTTGTTCATGAGTATGAAGCGCGCCATATTTATGAATGAAAGGCTTCAAAACATTTAGAAAACTCCAGTTCTTTCATTACTCTAAAGTCGTGCAATAAATTTTAACTCTATAATGTCTCTCTCCTAATCCTTATCCGATGCTCTACATGATATGATGACTCAAAGGGCATATGCTAGAAGGAATGCTGGAGAGAATGCGAATCGAGAAGCTCCTCCTCAAGCTCCTCAAGTTCCAGTCGACCCTTTGGCTGAGCAAGTGACTAATGTAGAGTTTAGGGATGCTTTTCAAGTTTTGGCTCAAGCCATGACAACCCAAGCCAATAGGGAGGTAGTGGCTCCCGTGAACTGAAATGTAGGTACGACGACAACTAGAGTGAGAGACTTCACTAGAATGAATACTCCAGAGTTTCATGGCTCTAAGGTTGAGGAAGACCCTCAAGAGTTCATTAATGATGTTTACAAGGTGTTAATGATCATGAGAGTTACGTCGGTGGAAAAGCAGAATTGGCCGCTTACCAAATGAATGGTGTTGCTCAAATATGGTTCAACCAATGGAAAGAAGGGACAGTAGTTGATGTGGGTCCTGTTGAGTAGGAAAATTTCAAAGTTTCTTTCCTTGATAGGTTCTATACCTTTGAAATAAGGGAGGCATAGGTTCTTGAGTTCATTCACCTTTGTTAAGGAAATATAAGTGTGAAGGAATATGCTTTAAAGTTCACACAATTATCTTTATATGCTCCTACTATGGTTGCCGATCCTAGGGCAAGGATGAGTAAGTTCATTTAGGGAGTGTATGAGATGGTGGTTAGGTAATGTTTTACCACTATGCTTGTCAATGATAAAAACATTTCTCGTCTCATGGTTCATTCTAAACAAATTGAAGAGGATAAACTTAAGGAAAGGTCTAGGGAGGCAAAGACGGCTAAGATCGTGATGGTAGCTTCTCACATTCAAGGTCCGATCGGCATGGTTGCTCTAAGTTTTAATAAAGGTTTTCCGCCCACGGTTCCTCCAATGTTCCTCCTAAGTTCAACAAAGATAGGAGGCCTAGCACTAAGTGTCAAGGAGGAAATGGTGGGGGATCTTCATTGCCTACTGGTGCCAAATGTGGAAATAAGCATGAGGGTAGGTGTCTAGCGGGTTCCAATGTTTTCTTTGGTTGTGGTAAAGTGGAACACAAGATAAGGGATTGTCCCTTAGTTGCTAAGAATGAGGGAGACAATCGCCGACGAGCTCAACCTAATCCTTTATTCGGTCCTAGTGGAAGTGAAAAGCAAAACATATTTTATGCACTTTAGACTCGTGACGAACCATAGGGGGTTCTCCCAATGTGGTTACCGATATGTTGAAAGTCTTCCAAATGGATGTTTATGCTTTACTTGACCCCGGTGTTACCTTGTCTTTTGTGACAACATATGTGACTATGAAGTTTGATATTCTTCTGGATATGTTGTTAGATCATTTTTCTGTCTCTACTCTTATTGGTAATTCAGTTGTGGCTAAGAGGGTCTATAGAGAGTGTCCCATAGAGTCATTCATGTTGACCTTGTAGAGCTTGATATGTTAGATTTTAATGTTATCCTTAGTATAGATTGGCTACACTATTGTTATGCTTCTATTTATTGTAGAATCAGTGTAGTCAAGTTTCAGTTTCCAAATAGTCAGTTTGTTTCTTCTCTTAAAGCTAGAAAGATGATTTCGAAGGGTTGTGTTTATCATCTAGTTAGGGTGAGGGATGTAGATTCCGAGACCCCTACTCTTGAGTCGGTCCCCATTGTTAATGAGTTTACGGAAGTGCTTCTAGATGATTTACCCGGTATTCCTCCCAAAAGGGAAATAAACTTTGGTAATGGCCTTCTTGTAGATACGCAACCTATTTCTATTCCTCCTTACGGTATTGCTCCTTTAGAATTTAAGGAATTAAAGAAGAAATTGAAAGATTTGTTGGATAAGGGTTTCATCCGACCAAGTATCTCTCCATGGGGTGCTCCAGTTTGTTTGTTAGAAAGAAAGATGATTCGCTTCGTATGTGATTGACTACCAGTAATTGAACAAGGTAATTATTAAGAATAAGTATTATATTCCAAGGATAGATGATTTGTTTGATCAAATTCAAGGAGAAAGTTACTTCTCTAAGATTGAACTTTGGTCAGGTTATCACCAATTGTGGGTGAAAGAATATGACATTCCTAAGATGGCTTTTCGAACTCGGTATGGTCATTATGAGGGTTTGGTAATGTCTTTTGGTTTGACTAATGCTCCATTGACATTTATGGATTTAATGAATAGGGTGTTAAGACAATACCTTGGCATGTTTGTGATTGTGTTCATTAATGACACTTAGGTCTATTCAAGAAATGAAGACGAGCATACCAATCATTTGAGGATTATGTTGCAAGTCCTCAAGGACCAACAACTCTTTGCAAAGTTTAGTAAATGTGATTTTTGGCTAAGGTCTGTGGCTTTTGTTGATCATATTGTATCCGGTAAGAGCATTGAGGTAGATCCTTAGAAGACGGATGCGGTCAAAAGTTGTCCTAAACCTCAAACCCCTTCGGAGATTAGAAGTTTCTTGGGTCTGGCCGGTTACTATAGAAGGTTTGTTGAAGCGTTCTCTTCGATTGCTTCTCCATTGATGGCATTCACTCAAATGAAGGTTAAGGGTATATGGTTAGAAGTGTGTGAAAAGAGTTTTCAAGAACTGAAAGATAGACTTACTTCTGCTTCGGTGTTGACTTTACCAGAAAGAATAAATGGTTTTGTTGTTTATTGTGATGCCTCGAGATTTGGGTTAGGATGTGTCCTTATGAAAAATGGGAAAGTCATTGCATATGCTTCAAGGCAACTTAAGATTCATGAAAAGAAATATCTGACCCATGACCTTAAACTGGCAACGGTTGTTTTTGCCTTAAAGATTTGGAGGCATTATTTGTATGGTGTTCATGTGGATATCTTTACCGACTACAAGAGTTTGCAATATGTGTTCAACCAGAAGGATCAAAATCTTTGCCAAAGGAGATTGCTTGAATTATTGAAAGATTATGACATGAGTGTTCTCTATCCCCCGGTATGACAAATGTGGTGGTGGATGCTCTGAGTCGATTATGGATGGGCAGTGTTTCTCATATTGAGAATAATAGAAAAAAAAGTTGGTTTGAGAAGCTCATAGCTTGGCCCGTTTGGGTGTTCGGATAGTTGACTCTACCAAGGGTGGTGTTATGGTTCACAATGGTTCAGAATCACCTTTTGTGGAATTTGTGAATGCCAAGCAAGGTCTCGATCTAATTTTTGTGGAATTAAAGGAAGCAATGCTTAAAAAGTTCATGGAGGCTTTCTCCCGGGAGAGATGGGGTACTTAGATATCAAGGTCGTTTGTGTGTTCCTAATGTAGATGACTTGAGAGAGCAGATCTTGTCAAAAGTCTGTAGTGCTACATATTCCATTCACTGTGGAGCCACCAAGATGTACTGTGACTTGCGAGAGATATATTGGTTGAATGGGATGAAGAAAGATATTGCTGAATTTGTGGATATGTGTCCCAATTGTCAACAACTGAAAGTTGAGCATCAAAAGTCGAGAGGTTTATCTCAAGATATTAGCATTTCTACTTGGAAGTGGGAAGACTTGAACATGGACTTCATTGTTGGGTTGCCTCATACCCGACGACAACATGACTTGATTTGGGCTATTGTAGATTGAATGATGAAATCGGCTAATTTCATTCCCATCAAGGTTTCTAATTTGGTGGAAGACTATGCCAAGTTGTACTTGAAGGAAATGGTGATGTTGCACGGAGCGCCCTTAGCCATTATCTCTGATCGTGGTACCCAATTCACTTCTTAATTTCTGAAATCTTTCCAAAAGGGTCTTGGTACTCTTGTTATGTTTAGTACGATCTTTCATCCACAAACCGATGGGATAACGGAGCATACTATCAAAACTTTGGAAGATAAGCTAAGAGCACACAACAATAGCTATCACTCAAGCATTATTATGGCTCCATTTGAGGCCATATATGGTAGGAGGTGTAGATCTCCAATAGGTTGGTTTGAGGTGGGTGAAGTTTCCTTAATAGGTCCCGAGTTGGTACATGACGCTATGGAAAAAGTTCAACTTATTAGAGAAAGGTCGAAAATGGCTCAAAGCCGACAAAAGTCCTATGCCAATGTTAGATGAAGGTATCTTAAATTTGAGGTAAGTTAGATATTCAATAGGTTGGTTTGAGGTGGGTGAGGTTGCCCTAATAGGTCCCAAGTTGGTACATGAGGTTATGGAGAAAGTTCAACTTATTAGAGAAAGGTTGAGAAGGGCTCAAAATCGACAAAAGTCCTATACCGATGTTAGAAGAATGGACCTTCAATTTGAGGTAAACCATTGGATCTACTTGAAAATTTCACCCATGAAGGGTGTGATGAGATTTGGGAAGAAAGGGAAACTCAGTCCCCGCTATGTGGGCCTATATCAGATTTTGAGGAGAGTTGGCAAGGTTGCTTATGAACTTGATTTTCCTAATGAATTGGTATCGGTGCATCCTGTTTTCCATATCTCCTTGTTGAGGAAATGTGTTGGTTATCTGACATCTATAGTCCCCTTAGAAGGTTTGGGAGTTAAACAAAACCTTTCTTAGGAGAAAGTTCTAGTTGAGATTTGAGACCGGCAAGTCAAGAAGTTGCTTCCATGAAAGTTCTTTGGAGGAATCATTCAGTTGAGGGTGCTACATGGGTGGCCAAGGCTGATATGATGTCACATTATCCTCTTCCCTTTCCTTCCAATTCTACTCAAGCTTGATGTATTTAACTCCTTTTGGTTTAATCTCTGGGTGTCATGTGTCTTAGATATTCCTATGATTTCCTCATTATGCATGATTCATGAAAAACTTAAATTTTGAAGACAATGAGTTTACTTGATTGGTTTCTACTTGTTTCTGTGCATTTTAGTGTCAGTTGCATATACACTTCATGATATGATGTTTTGAACATGCTTTAGCTTGAAGTTGATGTTTCCTCCTCGAAGATGTTCATTTATGTAATTGCATGCATGATGGGCTATTAGATTAAGTTTCTACCTTCCTTATGACGTCTTCAATCTCATTCAAGGAAGAATGATCCTAAGGGGAAAATAATGTAACACCTATGATTCAAAGAAGAGAAAATATTCATCTCGTAGTGGATTCAACGAAGGAAGTTGAGAATGCTGAATGACTCGACGATCCACCGAGTAGCACTTCTCACCTTTTGGCCTGATGTCTTCATCTAGTTGTCCTAGAACTTTTGACGAGCTCTCTGTTCTATTTGGAGAGTCACCGAAATAAATTCCAGTCTTCGAGTTGGCTTAGTCCATGAGCCAACTCATTGGAACTTTCGGCGAGCTAAAGGCTCATTCGGCGAGTTGCTGAGTGGCCTTTGGCGAGCTCCTGCCTTTCCTTTTTTTCAGTTTTAAGCTAGGGTCTTTTGGGTAGTTTTAACCTTCACCTAAACCCCTATATAAGTACTTTTACTGTTAAGACTCAAAACTAGTAAGTGAAACTAGAGCTTTACGTGTGAGTTGTTGAGTTTAATGTGGGGTTTTATGTTGTAAAATGTTTTCCCAAGCTTAGGTTGAGGGGTTTAGGGGTTAAACGTCAAGGTACGACCCCCCAAGGACCAACCAAGGGTCCTTGAGGAGGACCCTAAAGTCTAACCCCAAGGCTGCCCCAAGAACCAAAAATTTGTCAAAAAGTTAGGACCTACGAATGGGACCTACTGGGCGTAGGTCTATCCACGCCCCGTGGAACCAAGTCGTTGGTCAAGGGCCTAAATGTAGAGTTGAAGACCACCACCCATGGACCTGTAGGATGGGACGTGACCCTACTGACGGTCCGTCAGTCCTAGGTCGTAGCTCCCACTTGTGTTGCTGTCCAATCTCGGCCAAGGGTGGGGTAACTTGGTAAATTCTGAGGGTGGTTAGTTAAGTAAGAGGTCGGTTTATATTGATTATTTAGACTTATTTAAGACCTTTTAAACTATTAACCACCCCTTTACACTTCATAATTCCCAAACCCAAATAATAATCAACTCCTCTCCAAATATTTCTCTCTCTAAAACCTCCATTGAAGAAGAAGAAGAGGTCAAGGTCTAGGGATCAAGAACTCAATTTTTCCCCTCAATTTCATGAGGAATCCTCAATTAAGGTATGGTAGTCTTGATTCATGGTTAACTTTTAATCCATGAAGTCCTCAAACCTTCAATTTCAAATTTGGAAATTCTCCAAAACTACGGGTTTTCATTCTAGGTCTGGATTCTTTCCCAAAATGTTTTCAATGGTTTAATTATCATATATTAAAATTTAATATCTGTTTTATGATGGTTTTAAGAGAAAATCCCCCATGAATCCATGATTTCACCATAACCCTACTTTATGACTTTGATGTGGGTGAATTGTAATAAGATGAATACTATGCAATTGTCCTTGTAATGGTTTAATTACTTGAATTATGTCATTATTCATGCCTTAATTGTGGTATTCTAGGTGTGTTGGCGAATTGTGATTCATGGCTTTGAAAGGCAAATTATGAAGATTGATGTATAATCATGATGCCTATGTATATGCTTTGTGATTTCAATGAAAGTAATGTGATCATGACTACCATGCAATTGTGTTATTATTGAAAGGTTATTCTCAATTATACACTTGTGAATGATGAAGATATATTGTGAAAGGTTTCTCAAATGTAATGTTATACCTTGAATTGGTAGGCTTAGGGAATCCTCTTCTTGTGTAATTGAAAGTGATCTTGATTGATGTACCTTGAATTGGTAGGCTTAGGGCATCCTCTTATTGTGTAACTAAAGTATCTTGACTTCATGAAACTTGAATCGGTAGACCTAATGGTGGTAGCCCTTTCATATGGTTAATAATGTACCTTGAATCAGTAGACCTAATGGTGGTGGCCCTTTCATAAATGATTAACGAAGTATTCTAAGGCTATGTCTTCCACCGGTAGACCTAATGGTGGTAGCCCTTCATGATAAGTTTATGAACTACTATAATGATGAACCTTGATTCGGTAGACCTAATGGTGGTGGCCTTTTCTTGATGATTTATAGAGCTATCCTAATAATTTACCTTGAATCGGTAGACCTAATGGTTGTGGCCCTTTCATGTGTTAATAATGTACTTTGGGTCGGTAAACCTAATGGTGGTAGCCCTCTCAAGTATAACAATGTTAATGAGAATGAACTACTCTATGGAAATTTAAAGTTTAGCACCGAGTAGATATGGTAAGATGGAAGCTCTCCCTATGTTAGGTCGGTTTTCAATGAACATCTTTCTTATCCAATAACTATGTGCCCCCATAGGTTATTAGCTAGTGGATCCACCTAAGCTAAAATGTTACCGGTCCTACCTTAGGCAAGTAGACCTACCCTTGGTGCTGGACAGACACCGGATTCCATTATTTGCTCACATAGTCTATGTCGGTTAATGCTTGTTCCCATCATGTGAGTTACGTGCTATGGTTACTCAAGAGGTTCTATGAAGTGTGGGTGATAGTATGAGATGAATTTCATGCATTGCACGAGTAGGCTTTGAGAGGGCTATGGTGTGTTTCTCTAATGTCATAATGTCTAATGAATGAATGTGCTCATAATAATGCTAATGAGAATGTTGACTTAAATGCTTAATGTAATGATGAATGCTTAACTTGGAAATGTTATCATGAGTTGGTTTCCTTGTCATGACTTATTAAATGTGAATGTTCCTTATCCATGAGTATTAACTAAAGATGAGAATGAAGAATGGTGAACATGTCTATGGTGGCCTCAAAGGTGTACTTAGTATGAATGGTAGTATGGAATGCCATTCATACTTTGGACAAGTATAACTTAAGGTTACCTAAGGGATTGTTCCAATGTGTTATAATGACCTATATGATGATTATGCTTGTATCTCATACCTTTTATACTATAGTTCTTGATGTTTCTCAAACTTGGCATATAGGATGGTTTTCAACCAAAATGTCCGTTTTAGCTTGATTTTTGCATGGCTATCATACTTAGTACATTAATTGTACTAACCCATATTTCTTCTACTTTTCTACAAAGTGTAGGTTCCGGATCTTAAGGTGACTTCTAGTGTTTAAATCTTGGATCGATTCTCTCCAAAGCTAGTTGGTGAGTCCTCATGGTTCGAGGATGAGAGTTGTCATTTCTAGTTTCTTTTATGTCTTTTTACGTTTCGGACTAAGTTGAAGGGTTGTGACCCTATCTTTTATTCTAAAGTTATATTATATTTCCATGTGAGATAAAGTTAAACTTTCGATGTTTTTAAATAAAGACTTCGATTGTATGGATTAAAGCTTTTAAATTCTGCACCATTTTCTTATGTCTTATGTTATGAATGCTATGAGGCTTGTATGAGGCTCTTCAGAGTCTTGTACACCTTGTTACGTCCGGGGTGTAGTCTCGGGTCGTAACAAATATGGTATCAGAGCACAAGATGTTGGGATGGTTTTTAGGATTGATGTCTCAAATCGCTGCCCAAAATCATTGGTTAATAGGATATCTTTGTCTCAGTTTATTCTTAGATTATGTTAATAATACTATAATGAATATTAACAAAATGTAATCAATGACATATAAGAAAATATAGTTTAACAAAGAATAACGATTTAATCAAATAAAGATAATATTCTCAACATATTCATTGTGACAAAAATAATGTAAACAAGATTAATTGATAAAAAGCACAGAATTTTGAGAAAAAAGGATAAGTATCGATAAATTTATTTAAAAGTACAATAAAAATCTTAGAATATTGAGAAATAAGGATAAGTATCGGATGAGTGGTAGATTTTCACTCATTGAAGGTCCATTTAGCTCAATAAGTAGTGTCCTCAATGCCTATTTTGTCCTACTCAAATAGAATTTTGATAATTTGCAGTTATGAATGCAATTGGACAGACTGGCTTTTGAAAGAATTACCAAAAATACAAAAAGAAGTGCAATGTAAACATTGTTAATCGCCTAACATTTAGGTGGGTTACCAACTAAGCACGACCTCACTCAAATTAATAGTGCACAACACTTTTATCTACTAAACAAAGTTGGCGGGCTCCAATAGATAAGGCGATGCGCCTAATGAGAATGACGATCCTAATGCACATCGCCCAAAGTGATAGTTTACAAAGAAAATATTTAATGCCTGAAAAATGAATCAAGGTGGTACTCGACAATTCACCGAAAGTAAAAGACTCACTCAATTGAGTTCGCCAACTAGAGCCTACCGCATCATAAGGAGAGCTGAGAAGAGAAAGGTTATTCGCCAATCAAGTTAGGCGAGCCCGACCTATATCGCCGAGTCAGACACAAAGTGGATTTTAGTAAAGTATAAATAGCCAAAAGGATAAATTTTTTAGGGAGTTTAAAAAATAGTTCAAAAAGTTCTCTTTTGATAGGTTTAAAAAGTTTGAGAACACTTTATATTTGACGAATACTCTTAATTTCTTGATTTCAAGTTACCTATGGCTACTTTCATGGAAGGTATATTTCTTTTCATTTTGTGATGGGTGGATAAAATCCCTAGATAAAGGGGTGCTCAAATGAGATTAGGTGTTGATTTAATGTAGTGGGTATTGTGATATGCTCAGTTTTGTTCCTGTTCATACATGAATTGTCACGACCTATGGTACCCCTAGGCGTAACATAGCGTATAAGACCCTAAGAGGCCCCATACAAGCCACTTAGCATTCGTCATACAAGATAATAGAATATAAGCTATTTAAACGACAGTTTCAATATATAAAAGTTTTTACAATAAAGTTGAGGTCTAAACATCATCTCAAAGCCATCTAGTGTGTATGATTGATCGGGGCGTAGCACATACATCAAGTTCGAAAACTAAAAGTAAAGACAACAATGAAACCAAACCTCGGTCCTCGGACTATGAGGACTCCCCAATCTTCAAGCTTCTATATCAGATCCCTAGCAACGGAAGTGTGAATCTGTAAGGTCGGTCCCTATATTTGGGGAAATATTGGCAAGAGTATGTGTTAATACAAAATATGTACCAAGTATGATAGCCATGTATGAAGCAATAAAATCATGATAAAGGGACATTTTCATGGTATGCAATATCAAGTTAAAACATGATATGAACGTGTTAGAAAATATATTCATAAGACTGTGAGGACCCTAAAAATGAACTAGGTGAACTAGAGCCTCTCATGTGTTTTGATGGTTGGTTCTGTGGTGTTTATGGTCTAAATCAGTGTGTGTAGGTGTGAAGCATGCGGGGATGACCCTAGGGTTTTGAACATGGGTTTCGCGGTTTAAACATGTGGGTACGACTCCCCCAAGGACCCACGAGGGGCCCTTGAGGAAGACCCCATCCTTAGCCTTGAAGCTGCCTAGGCAGTGGCAAAAGACGGCCCAAGTTGACGGCCAGTCAACTGATTGACGGCCCGTCAACCATGGACGTCGACCAGGCCTTGAAGATCTGCATGTTGGTGAGCTACAGTCACAAATGATGGACCCCATTGATGGGGCGTCACTCAGTTGACGGTCCGTCGTTTGTGGGCGTCAAACGTGACTGTAATCTGAAGAATTTTCTGCCAACTTAGGGGTGAGTTGGTAAATTCACCCCTAGTTCTAATAAGTGTATTGATGAATGTTTTATGTGTTTTTAGGTATTTTAAGTATATTTAAACATTTAAAGTCTATTTTAAAGTCATTCTCCTAAATTCAAAACCCTCCCTCTCTCAAAACCCCATGGAAGCTCAAGGTGAAAGATGGAGCTAGGGTTGATGGTGGCTACTGATTTATTATTCAATTTCGTTTGGTTCTTGAAGATTAAGGTATGGGGACGCTTCATCTTTGATTCCTTCTTCAATCAAAGAGTCAATTCAAAAGATTTCAAAAGTTGTTCAAAAACTCAAAAAAAAAACCTAGTTTCAATTCTAGCATGGGTTCTTGCATGAAAACCTTTTAAATGATGTTTTATGTTGTTGTTAATGATTATTGATGGTTTTAAGAAAGAAATCTTCCTGAACCCATGTCTTCTCAAATTCTCTAAATTTGGCCTAAAGTGGGTCTATTGATTTTGAGTAAGTGATGAAGGATTATTGAGTGGTTTGATGTGGGCTGTTCTTATATGATCTTAGCTATGTTGAATTGTTGAAAATTTTTATTGAATTGTATAATGTGAGGTAGTAGCCTCGAATGGTCATAAATTGGGATTTAGCCTTTATGTTGCTTATTGGATATTGTTTAGCTTAGCTTGTATAATTGAATGTTATTATTATCATTGTTAATGTATTGTTAATTGTTGGAATATGAGGATGATGAAGATAGCTATGGAAAGAGGGTAAGTTGACCTAACTTGATGAATATTGTATAATTGGCATGGAATTGAGTATTGTGGCTTATGGCCTTTGAAAGGTGGTAAGATGGCTTGATCTCTTAATATTGCTATAATTGCTTCTTAGGTTGGATCCACCTTTGGTGGAAGTGTTGCTTGTTGCTTTTGAATTATGATTGTGGCCATGAAGGGCATTATATGAGTGTTATTATATTGTTGTATTATTATACGCATATGAGGCTATATGTAAAGTCCTATATGAAGCCATATGTAAAGTTTGTGTGAAGCTATAATGTGAAGGTGTTCTAATGGTATTAATGTGATATTGTATGAAGTGTGATTATGCTAATGTGAAAGCATGTTTCTCCTTAAATGGTGATATGTGGTGATGATGGAGTATGATGAGTCTTTATAAGATTATGTTGTAGCTCATATGCTAGACTTGAGTATCTTGTCTTGTGTCATGAAAGATTGATTATATATATGAATGTTTGGTTGGGCTATGACTTAGTAATGGAGCTCTTCCTATAAATGCTAAAAGAGGAATTCTAGGCCAAGATTTGAATCGGTAGACCTAAGCATGGTACCCTTTCATAAGTCTAGATTCCTAAGTAAATGTATAACCTTGAAGGATGGGCCTTAGGATGATGTTCCCTTCTTGAATGAAATGATAGACTTAGAGATGGATGGAGTTAGAACGGCATGAAAATCCTTATCTAAGAAAGTCAAATGAGCTATCCTTGTGAACCTAGATTGGCTATGACTAAGAAATGGGGCCTTTCATGGAAAGAGGTACTATGAGTTGGTTGAACTAGAAAAGGAACCCTCTCTAGTACATATGTGATTGAATACTCTATGGGAACTAAGGCTAAGCACCAAGTGGATGTGGTTAGGATGGTGGCCTAGTTGAGCATGAGATTAGGCACAATGAACATCCTTGGACATCCCTTAAACCATGTGCCTACATGGGTTGCTTATTAGTTTTACCTTTGGCAAGTAGAACATCCTCCATGGTGTGGGATCTTATGACACCGGATTTCATGCCTAGCTAGTATGGTCTATGTCGGTTAACGCCTATTCCCATCATTGGGATGTGCACTCTAGTTATTGGATAGGTTCTACAACGTGTACGTAGTAGTATGGGATGTTATCTACACATGGCATGAGTAGGCTTTGAAGATGCTAAAGTGAGTTCCCTAAGCCTTAATGGCTAATGTATGAAAGCTCTCTAAATGCATGAATGTGTCCTAAATGTCTCTAATGATGAATGTTGACTTAATTGTCTAAGTGAAATGATGAATGAGTAGCTTATATGATGAAATGAGATATTTAGCATGTTGTATTGAAATGCAAAGGTTCTTGTCTATTGTAGCCTTGAGGAAAACTTAGGTGTGCTTGAAGAGGTTGTATGGGAGGCCACTTCATGTCTCACTTAGGTGTGTCTTAGGTTAACTTTAGATAGAGGTCCTAAGATCATGAAATGAGTTGTTTTGACGAATATGTTTATGTGTTGAATATTAGTACTAGTTGTGCATGATGGCTTGTGATATGAAGCATGATAAGTGGTAAGTTCACGTTTGGTGGCCTTAGGAAGATGCTTTAGTGTGGATGGTGGTATGGGACGCTATCTATACATTGCACAAAGTGTTGTCCAAGGGTTACTTGAGGTGGAAGGTGTAAGGTGAAGGAATGGGTTATGTGTGGAGTATGTGCTAAAGTGGTTAATGACTTGCATGTTTGTTATGGTTGAGTACTNTATCTATACATTGCACAAAGTGTTGTCCAAGGGTTACTTGAGGTGGAAGGTGTAAGGTGAAGGAATGGGTTATGTGTGGAGTATGTGCTAAAGTGGTTAATGACTTGCTTGTTTGTTATGGTTGAGTATTGTGACTCTTATACTTGTATTTTCATGAAGTTTTACCAAATGGCATAAAAGCATGTTTCTCCAATAAATGTCCTTTTTAGCATGTTTTTGCATGGTTTCCATACTTAGTACTTAATTGTGCTAATCCCTTTCTTTCCCTTTGGACTAAAGTGTAGGGATTTGGAGATGTTAATATTCCATGGTTGATGGATAGGTTTCTAAGGTGTTTCAAGATGAAGACTTGGTGAGTCCTCATAGATTCGAGGACAATATCCACTTTGTTCCTTTATGTCTTTAGTTTTGTTAAAAGTTCTGTATGGGCTTAGTCCCAATGTTGTATTCAAAGTATTAGATGGTTTGAGAGATAAGTGTATAAAGTCTAGAAGTCTTCCTCTTGCTATTTTAATGAAATGTCTTCTTTGTAAAGAAAGTTTTTAATTCCTTATGGGTTTTTTTTTAGTGTCTATGCAATGAATGAATGCTAAGAGGCTTGTATTAGACCTCCGAGAGGTCGAGTACTCCGGTTATGACTAGGGGGTGCTCTCGGGTCGTGACAAAGACATGGTCAATGCAAGTAGACATCATTTTAAAACACACGTGAGTTACTTATCAAGTAACCTTGATTCATTAATGTGGGAGAATTACCTTTAACAGACATGTAAGACCATGTGAGCTATTATCATTGAATCCGGTGTCTCCCACACGGAAAAGGGGTGTCCTACTTGCCAAGGTAAGACCATAAACTTATAGCTTACGTGAATCCACTAGCTAATGTCTATCTAGACAATCCTATGTTAGCACATAGGTTATGGGACATGGGTAATAACCACTTGTCCACTCGGTGCTAAGCATAACTCTCACAGAATATCTATTATTCTTATTCATCTTTTCTTTAAGGGACTTGGGTAATTGCCTCTTGTCCTTACATCATGTTATATGGGTAATCGCCTCTCGTCTTTCATTAGAGTTCGTGTGTAATCGCCTCTTGCCTCATTCTTAGGATAGCTCCTAAACTTTAATTCTTTTATGTGAGAAAACCTTTCACATTCATGCATGAGGTAGTTATGTGAGTAATCCTTCCAAAACAATTAACCATGACAACAACAACAACAACATATATGCTTTTACTCTTAAAGGAATTACATCATATCTCATCAATTCTAGAAGAACATACATAATTCCATAATTCACCTTTCATGGTTCGAAACCCATTTTCAATCATCAATATGTAGAAAATATGGGTTAGGCATGGGTTCATTGGGATTCATCTTAAAATCAGGGAATATAATTCAATTCATGCATAATAATCCATAAACCAATAAAATAAATCAATATTCAAAGGAACCTATGACATAGAAGAAAACTCCAACTCAATTGGGGAATTTTAACTTTGTAAATTGGAGAATTTGAGAACTCCACGAAGGAAAGGGCTCCATGGATGAAAACTATCACACATCAATGCCAAGATCTTTCCTTCAATGGTGGAATTGTAGGCTTGACTTGAAACCCTAGGTTGACTCCTTTTTCTTCAAGCGTTCTAGAGAGAGAAATATTTTGGAGAGGAAGACTTGTTCTTCTTTTAGGAAATTGAAATAATGATATCAATTGGGGAATTTTGGGGTTAAAAACACTTATAAAAGACTTCAAGGTAAGGGTAAAATGGCATAGTGTTAGGATAGAATAATTAGGAAAAGACCCATAAGCCCCTGATTTAAAGTTGACACAACCACCGGACCGTGGCCTTCACGAGCTGTCAAAGACCTCCACAAACTATCAAAGACCTCCACGAGCTGTGGTCCTTGACCAATGGCCTAGGGAGAGGCCCCCTACTGCCTTTCCCCTTCACTACCACCTTAATAAGTTGTTTGCCTCTTCACAACCCGTTTACAGGTTCATGGGAAGAGGCTAACTTTGGGGTAGGTTCTGCCTCGCCCACACGGGCATCATAACAACTCGTACGCCACTCCATGGGCCATTAAGTCCCTCGTGGGAGGGGTCCCTGCTCAACATGACCTGGAGGACTTGCCATAGGCCACCACACTGACCGTGGTCCCCTTCACAACCCATCTAGTTGATGCTCGAAAGAGATTGATTGAAGTGGGTAATTAGTTCAATTCTATTAATTTAGGTTTGATGTCTTTGACTTGCTTTAAAAAGAGGTTATGAGCCGGATCTATTCGTCATGTTCTTGCGAGAGAGAATAGAGTAAGGTTTTTGGTTGTTTAGATTGATATTTAAATGAGATCGAATTATGATAAGTGTAAATGAAGATGACTTAGCCTATTCACGAGTGATCATTACTATAGAGAACCACAATTACCTCTATGTGATATTGATTTCCGATCCTTACACCGCTAAGTTGCTTGTTAACTCTCGATTTTGTCTACATTTTAGTTCAATTGCCTTAATTGATAACTAAAGCTTTATATTAAGTTGGTTGTATCATCCACCCAATTTTCTTACTATTACAAATTATCTAAATTAAAGTCCAAAATTCTTGATAAGGAATTCTCCACGACTTACCATTCACAATGGGATTGGACCCCACTCTTCATTGAGTTTTTACTGACTTTGATCGCTCACTCTTTTAATTGGTTCCGAAGAGTGATTTGAGCATTATTAAAAATGGCACTGCTACCATGAATGGTGGTTGAGAATTCCAATTGTGAAATTCGATTTTTTTTAATCTTTTAAATTTTAGTAGATTTGTTGTTTGGTGTTGTTGTTGGTTGACAAAATGAGTGACCATGGAAGTGACAATGATAGTCACTATGGTCAAAAGGAAAACATGGATTATTTAAATGACCTGCCCATTAATGTCATTCAAACCACAAGAGCAATCCATATACCTTCTACAACCGGAGGACTGTGTTTCACATCATAGGAACCATAATACAATTTCTCCAGACGAAAGGAATTTTTGGGGGTCTAGCCCATGAGAATCCCCATGAACACCTTAGGAATTTGAAGGTGTTATTTGGACCATTTGTGTACAAGAATATCTCTTAAGAATTCGTAAGGTTGAGGTTATTTCCATTCTCCTTAACGGGAGAGGCTACAAGATGGCTGACAGAGTTGCAAATGATTCTATAACTTCATGGGAAAAGCTAAATGACTCAACGCAACCAGAAAACTTGTATCTTTCCATTTGTATAGTTGTGGCTTATAAAACTTTTCGCAACAAAATCTAATGGTTCCACATGTTAAACTTTTTACCAACAATATTAGTTGTTGCAAAAATTGGAAAAAAATAGGTTTTAATCTGTTAGAAAGGCTTTTAGCAATGATAATTTTAATTGCAATAAAATAAATATTTTCCATTCACCTTTAGCAACAATTATTTAGTAGTTTTTATATGAACATTACACATTTGTTTCAAAAAATTTGCACAAATATTGAAATTAAAAATTATATAGATTTGTAAGGTCAATATATACGATTGATGCACTAGATATTTACCACTTCCTAAAAAAACTAATACTTCTGCATATCTCTACTAATTGTCAAAAAAAAAATTAAAATACATAAGAAAAGTCTCTTTACTTCAATCCTATAAGAAATTTTTCAACAATCTTCTTCATGTAGTACAAGGTGTTTTGCAAGCTCCACCTATAAGAAATAATAGAACACTATATTAGTGTTATGTACAAAGATCCTTTTATATCTTTTAAAAGGTTGTTGCAAACTGAACCTCAACGATAATCAACCCTACCATGGCTAATTTGGACACCGATCAGCCAATTCTGAAGGCTGATCGAGCCTCTTCATCTCAGTCACCCTTAGCCTAGTTTCCTCCTTTACCAAATCAGAAAACCATTCCTTTGAGCCTTGACAAAACAAATGCGTTAAATTATAAAGCGTTACTCAAAAATAAAGATTCTAATGTTACAATGCCTATTGAAATGAAAAATGTTGAATTTGTAGAAGGGAAACCATTGGTGCGATAAACAGAAGCAGAAGTGACAAGAACAAACATCCTTGAGAATCTTCAATATGTTGTTGTGGGGAAATCCACTTATGGGTGGCCCAAGTTGGATGATCTTAGGAAGGTAATTCCGCAACAATGTGGAACAAAGGGAGATTGCCAAATAGGGTACGTGCGAAACAGACACATTTTAATCAAATTCAATCAATTTGAAGATTTTGTGAATATCATGTAATAGAATCTGTACTACATCACTGATAAAGAGGGTTACTATTATAAAATGAATGATCCAAAATTTAAATCTATAGAGGAGACAACACAAGCCATGGCGTTGATTTCTTTCCCTAATCCTCTTCCTACCTTTTTTTTTGTTAAAGAGGTATTGTTTACACTGGCTTCAGCATTTGGAAACCCCAACTTTATATGGCTACTATTAATAAAACTAGGCCAAGTTGTACTAGAGTGAAATTCAAATTAATCTGTTGGCTAAACACCCAAAGCAAGTGAAGCTAATCTATCAGCTTCATACCCTGCTGCTACAGGTTTGAAGGACAGGAGAGAGTTATTAGGGGAAAGGTTGAATTGCAATAGCTCCACATCTTCAAATAAGGTATTACATGATTTGGCGACTCACAAGATTAATCCTCTACAAATACAGAGTAATAAGATTGAGTTGAAGATAAAGACACTAAGGAAAGTGATATACAAAGGGCACTTGATGAAGTTGAAAGGCAGACTGATATTTCTCCAAAATCTAATTATAAAGGGGTGAGGAAGTGGAACAACAAGGATCTGGGATAGAAAAATCACAATCTTCAAAAATCATTACGAGGAGTTTGGCTAAATCAAAGCAATTACATGATTAAGTCATTGTTTGGAATATTAGATCAGTGAAGACACATCAAGCCTTTCATAGGCTTCAAATGTTACACAGGCATCATAAATTCTATATTATTGGATAAATGGATCATTTTCAACAGGCAAAGCATATTGAGAAGTATGAAACAAGACTGGGTATGAATGTTGCATGAGAAAATATAAAATGGAAAATCTAGTATTTTGTTGCTCATGATATTCAGGTGCATTTCATAGAAGATAAACCCCAACAAATAACTTTGATGTTGTGTCTTTAAGATCCTAGTATGGAGGTTATGGTGAATCTAGTCTATGCAAAGTGTGATGTGAATCAAAGATTAGAAGTTTGGGATGAGATGTACCAACTGGAAAATAATATTTCATGCCCATGTATGGTGGGAGGAGACTTTAATGTGGTGATGAATGGAGAGGAAACGACTCGAGGTTTGCCCGTACAACCTCAGGAGGTAGAAGATTTTGTCTTTTGTATAAATTCATGTAAACTAGAGGAGATCAGTTTTAAAGGGAGACCATTCATAAGGTGTAATGGAAGGGCTGGAGAAGACTGCATTTTTGAATGATTGGACAGAATGTTTGTCAATCAGCAATTACAAGCACAATTTGGGTACATGGAAGTGGAAGACCTAGTTAGAACTAGATCTGATCATGCCCTTATGCTATGCTCATTTGATACTCAAGCCCAAAGTTTTAACAAACCATTTAGGTTCCAAAAAATTTGGATTGAACATGTTGATTTTTTGGAAGTGGTTAGACAAATCTGGTTTGCAAAAGAGGGACTGAACCCTTTCATTACCTTTAAGAACAAGCCAAAGATAATTAAGAGTGTCTTAACAAAGTGGAGTAGGGAAGTATATGGTGATATTCTTAAATAACTTATTATCAGGGAATATATTGTTAGATTAAAAAAGGCTATATTTTAGGAAGATCCAAGTCATAACAATAGAAGCATTCTGCATCAAAGTCAGAATTAAAAGATACTTACACTTTGAAGAAGAGTACTATAGATAGAAAGCATGCATTGATTGATTTGTGGAAGGAGATAGAAACACTAGATACTTTCATAATCTAGTTGAAGGGAGACGAAATAGATTAAAGATCAAACGAATCAAAGACAAGAATGATAATTGGATAGAAGATGAAGAACAAATTGTAACTGAAGCACTTGAAAAGTAAAAAAATCAATTTTCTCAAGAAAAAGAAAGCACCAGTCAAGATATTCTTTAGCATGTTCCTTGTTTGGTTAGACAAGAGGATAATTACTTATTGAGTAAGATGCGCACCATGGAGGAAGTAAAAGAAGTTATGTTTAAACTTAATAGTGATAGCTCTAGTGGTCCTAATGGAGTTTTCAAGTTTGTTTTATCAGAAGAGTTGGGATATAGTGGGGGTTGACATACTAAGACTGGTTTGTTGTTTCTTTCAAGGTCAGACTCTTCCAAAATCAATTACATATTAACATCTCGTTCTTTTGCTTAAAAAAGACCTCATCCAAACTTATTCAAACCTAAGACCTATAGGTCTGAGTAATTTTGTTAACAAGGTTTTTTCTAGAGTCATTCATGGGAGGGTGGAGAAGGTACTTCCTAATTTGATATCTTCTAATCATTCCGGTTTTGTGCAAGTAGAAGTATCATTGAGAATGTGTCACTGAAGAGATAGTCACAAATATCAGAAAGAGAGGAAAGCCTACTAATGTGATTATTAAGCTTGACATGACTAAGGCATATTATAGATGTAACACCTCAGATTTGAGAAAGGGCCAAATAGCAAGTTTTCAGGATTTCCTAGTGCCATCTAATGAAGGAGGTCAACCACGGTTTATGGACTGAGCCACGAACCGTGGATTGGCCACCCAAAAATGCCCAGAGGACCACGAACCACGGCCTAGACCAATGAACTATCGTTCGGTCCACGGTCTATGGATTGAGGTATGTGGGTCATGGCCTCATTTTCACTTTCTGACATGCAATGACGGACGTGCAGGATGGGTCGCCGGTCAAACCATGGTTCATCAGTTTGAGGCGTCGTTTGGGGTCGACAGTTATTTCCTAGAGGCAGTTGGGTCTTTTCCTAATTATTCTAGCCTAATACTATGTCGTTTTAGGCTATGTCACATGATGTAAGGACAAGAGGCGATTACCTATGTTCCTTTTTTAGCTAAGATGAATAGGATTAAGAACTATTCCGTGGAAATTAAGCTTAGAACCGAGTGGACAAGTGGTGATTACTCGTGTCCCATAACTATATGCCAACATAGGATTTTCTAGATATACATTAGCTAGTGGATCCACAATAGCTAGAAGTTCATGGTCCTTACCATGAAAAGTAGGACACCCCTTTTCGGTGTGGGGGTAGACACTGGATTCCATGTTTCTATGTTTCTAGCTCACATGGTATTATATGTCGGTTAAGGCTACTTCCCACAATCAAGTGAAGTTATGATGAACCAAGGTTACTTAAAGATGTATCATAAGTATGTCTCAAGATGATATTCACTTGCATTGATCATGTTTTATGGCTTATGATTTTTAACTCTCAAGTTTCATGGTTTAGCTTGATCTTTGCATGTTCGTGAAAATGTCCTATTTTCTCATGTTTTAAATGTTTATATGCATGGTTATCATACTTGATACATTGTTTTGTACTAACGCATACTATTGCCTACATTTCCCCAAATGTAGGGTCCAATAGTCAAGGTTCTCAGTTTTGTGGCTAGAGGTTGACTTGAGAGATTTCGAGCTTTGGTGAGTCCTCATGCTTTTAGGACGAATTTTCATTGTTTCAGTCTTCCTTCTTATTTTCAGTTTTTTGACATGATGTATGTGCTAGACCCAATTTAATTCTATTGTACTAGATTGCTATTGAGACAAAGTGCTAGACTTCCGCTTTACTTTTATAAAACCTTTTGGAACTTGAAATGTATTTCCCTTATCTCTTTGTTCTATGTCTTATGTTATGAATGCTAAGTGGCTTGTATGGATCCCCTCAAGGTGCTATACTCCATGTTACATCTAGGGGGTACCTCTATGTCCTAACAAACTTGGTAATCAGAGCACAAGGTTTAGAATGGTCCTAGGATGTCTCATAAGCCACATCGAGTAGAGTCTTCTTCATGAGTGTGAAGCGCACCACAATTATGAATGAAAGGCTACAAGATGATTAAGAAACTCCACTTCTTTATTACTCTAAAGTCATGCGATAGAGTTTAAATCTATAAGGTCTCTCTCCTAATTCTTATCTTATGCTCTATAGGATATGGCTACTCAAAGAGCTTATGCTAGAAGAAATGTGAGGGAGAATGCAGTATAAGAAGCTCCTCAAGTTCGGATCGACCCTTTGGTCAAACAAGTGACTAATGCGGAGTTTAGGGTTGTTTTTCAAGTATTTGCTCAAGTCATGACAGCCCAAGTCAATAAGAAGGTTGCAGTTCCCGTGAACCAAAATGTGGGTACGGCGGCATCTAGAATAAGGGACTTCACTAGAATGAATCCTCTGGAGTTTCATGGTTCTAGGGTTGAGGAAGATCCTCAAGAGTTCATTGATGAGGTTTATAAGGTGTTGATGATCATGGGAGAGACACTGGTAGAAAAGGCGGATGTTGGTTGCTTATCAACTTAAGGGTGTTGCACAAATTTGATTCAACCAATGGAAAGAACGGAGACTGGGAGATACGGGTCCTTTTGATTGGGAAAGTTTTAAGGTAGATTTCCTTGATAGGTTCTTTCCCCTTAAGATGAGGGAGAAAAAGGTGCTTGAGTTCATCAACCTTCATCAAGGAAGTATGAGTGTGAAGGAATATGCTTTGAGGTTCACACAATAGTCTCGATATGCTCCCACAATGGTTGTCGATCCTAGGGTAAAGATGAGTAAGTTTGTTACGGGTGTATCTAAAATTGTGGTTAAAGAGTGCGTACCTCCATACTTGTTAATGACATGGAAATTTCTAGTCTCATGGTTAATTCTCAACAGATTGAAGAGGAAAAACTTAAGGAAGAGTCTAGGGAGGCAAAGAGGGCTAAAATTGGTGATGGTAATTTCTCTCATGCAAGGTCCGATGGACATGGTCGTCCTAGATTTTGACAAAGATTTTCCAGTCAAGTTTCACTCAATGATCCTACTAGGTTCAACAAAGAGAGGGTGTCTAACCCTATGCATTAAGGAGAAAATGGTAATGGGTCCTGATGAGTCCACAAATTGGACTCATTTAGGGCTATATTTTAACAGAAATTTTGTCCTCAAATGCTTATGTTACTCAATATCTAATAAAAACCTTTAAGTTTCAGGTATTTCAAGTTTTAGTGGAAGCATGGACACTTAGGCGCAAAAAGGAACAAAAAGGCTAAAAGAACGAAGAAGCTGAAACCTGAGCATCGCAAAGCACACTTGGCGATTCACCGAAGGGACGCACTTCACCCATTGTTTCATTGCGCGAAACCCTGAAGGAGCAGCATCAAAAAGGAGATGAAAGGATCAGTCAGTGTGTCGTCGCATAGTTCTGCAAAGTAGTACTATGTCCCCCAGCAACACAGAGCACGATGATGTTGAAGGCTAGTGCAAGACGGCTACGAACTACACCAAAGGGCGAATCACCGAGTTAATCAGCAATTCCGACTAACCTCGTCAAATGATTCGCTAGAACTAATTTTTGAAGTCTATAAATACTAAACTCTTTATTAATTTTAGAAGGGAGTCGAACATTTATTTTAATTTTGACAATAGAATAGTACTTTTTGCTCTAAGTGAGAGGGTTTTGGAGACTTGAAGGAGAAGAGGGTTTTCATCTTCAAGATTTGGAGTTGTGTCTCTTAGATTCTTCATTCTTGGCCTATAACAAGACTTAAATCTGCATACCCATTTGAATGCAAACTCATTTAGGTATAAATTTCTATCTCTTGATGTGTGGCTAAAAACCCCAATTCTTTGGGTGTGATTTAGCGAATATGGGTTAACATATTTGTTGGGTCATGCTTGTTGATAGTTTATTTGTAGTTTAATTGTGATTTCGTTTAGTGGTTGTGTATGAATCTAATGAATTTGTACTTGCAAATACAAGTTTATTTATGTGTTTTCGGCTTGCTCGAAAGAGGTTGTAAAACTAAGACCACTAAATTGATGGCCTAAGGAGTGGGTCCACATGAGGTTCAGCCCGAGAGGGTGAGCCCTAGTCCCATATCCTAAGACTCGGCTCGAGAGAGTGAGTGGGGTAAGGCGTAGGTTGGCCTTCATGCGGCAAGTGGGTGTCCGGGAGGAACCCATTTGAAATGGGGTAAGTTGCTCGAGAGAGAACTTATTCCACATAAAGCTTAGCCTTGTCACTATTACTCTATAACTTTTTTATCGAAAGCATGTACCAAATACTTTAGATTAACCCGTATTATGGTCACATCCCAAGAATCCCCCTCTCATTGCTTAGATTCCATTGTTAATTTGTTGATTTTATCTATTTGCGACAAAACCCCCATTTAATATTTGACACTTTTTGTCACCCCCTTTTATTTACTATGTTTTTACTCGTTAACATCTTTAGCTATGACTAGTTAGAACTTAATTTTATTTTTCTATAAATTCTCAAAAACCACTCTCTTAGGACGACCCCAACCCTTGGTTGGGTTATTATATTATTGCACGATTGTAGACACTTGAATTGGAAGTTGTGTCATTGATTATGGCAAATATCAGGTCCGTATTGCCTACTAGTGCTAAGTGTGGAAGAAAGCATGAGGGTAAATGTCTAGCGGGTTCCAATGCTTGTTTTGGTTATGTTAAGATGGATCATAAGATAAGAGATTGTCCTTCAGTTGCTAAGAATGAGGCAGATAATCGCCGATGGTCTCAACCTAATCTTTCATCCAGTCTAAGTGGTTCAGGTCTAAATGCTCCCAAGCAAAACAGATTCTATTCACTTCAAACTCGTGGTGAGCAAGAGGGTTCTCTCGATGTGGTTACCGATATGTTGAATGTCTTTCAACTTGATGTATATGCTTTACTTGAACCAGATGCTACCTTGTCTTTTGTGACACCATATGTGGCTATGAGGTTTGATATTCTTCCGGATGTGTTGTTAGAAGTTTTTTCTTTCCGTACTCCTGTTGGTGAGGGTCTATAGAAAGTGTCTCATTTCCTTATCCCATAGAGTTACTCTTGTTGACTTGGTAGAGCTTGATATGCTAGATTTTTATGTTATCCTTCATATGGAATGGCTTCACTCATATTATGTGTCACGACCCAGGGGTACACCCTAGATGTACATGGCGTATAAGACACCGAGAGACCCCATACAAGTCACTTAGCATTCATAACACAATAAGTAGAAAAAAATATGTAAAGACAGTATTTCAAGTCCAAAATATTTTATAAACGTAAAGCAGAAGTTTAAACACTTTTGTCTCAATAGCCATCTAATACAATAGAATGAAATTGGGCTTAGACCATACATCATGTCCAAAACTGAAAGTAAGACAGAAAGTAAGAACAATGAAAGTCCATCCTCGAAGCATGAGGACTCACCAAAGCTCGAAAATCTCACAATCAACGACTAGCCACAAAATTGAGGATCCTGACTTTCAGACCCTACATTTGGGGAAATGTAGGCAAGAGTATGCATTAGTACAAACAATGTACCAAGTATGATAGCTATGCATAAAATATTTAAATCATGCTAAAATAGGACATTTCATGACATGCAATTGAACAAGATAAAACATGATATAAAAGGGTTAGAAAACATGAGTCATAAAACATGGTCAATGCAATATAAAATCATTAAAACCTTTGAACACATGTGAGATACTTTTTGAAGTACCCATAGTTCATTATTAATATAATAAGCAGCCTTAACCGACATAGAGACCATGTGAGCTATAACATGATCCCCCGGTGTCTCCCACACCTAAAACCATGTGAGCTATAATATGATCCCCCGGTGTCTCCCACACCGAAAAGGGTTGTCCTAATTACCAAGGTAAGGACCATGAACTTCTATCTTAGGTGGATCCACTAGCTAATGTCTATCTGTTCAATCATCATTTGGGGGCACATAGGTAAGGGACAAGATTGCTTCTAGAAACTCGGCCTCTACTAACGGGAGACCTTCCATCTCAATATCCTTTTGGTGCTAATCATAAATCCCATGGAGAAGGCATTTCTTACTTGTTCTTATTATGCATGGAAGGGCATGCCATCTTACCAATCCAATCTAGGTCATAAATTATCCATGGAAAGGTATCATTCAATAACCAATCCAAGCTAGGTTTCATTAAGATAGCTCTTTATCTTTGATTTAATTAGGTGAGAAGACCTTTAAACCATAGAATCCTTATGTAACACCTTAGTATCCAGTAGACTAAGCAAGGGGCTAGGTGACAAGTCAGTAGCCAAGGATTTGAGCCTAGGCACCCTCCATGAGGGCCTAAATGGGTCGTGAAGAGCAACACATGTTGTGGTGCTACCCATGAAGGGTCCTAGAGTCAAGCCAAAAAGGGCTTTCCTCCCACAAGGACCTAGATGACTCGTAGAGGGTACCACGTGCTGTGGTGAAGCCCGTGAAAGAGAAGGCAGTAGCTGCCTTAAATATGACCCCCCCACACGAGCCACTTGACGGCTCGTGAAGGACTTGACGGGCCGTGGAAAGGGTTGTGAGGGGAAGGGAATTTAAGGGGTGGCAAGCTAAGCCACTAGTCAAGGACCACGGTCACCACTACAGGCCATGAAGCCCTTGATGGCTCGTGGAGCCTGTCGTGAAGGGGTTGTGTCAGCTGTAAGTTTGAGGGTAGTTGGGTCTTTTCCAGATTTCTTTAAAACAATACCATGTCATTTTACCCATGCCTAGGACCCCTATATAAGGTATATTAACCCCAAATCTAACTCATTCAAGTCATTCTATTAAATTCACCAAAAGAGAAGAGAAAAAGAAAACGAAAAAGAAGAAAGCAAAGAAAAAGAAAGAAAAAGTTGTGAAATAAAGTAGTGGAAGTTGTAAAAGAAATGGGGTATCCGGTAGTTCAGATAAATTTGAATAATGGGGTGGATTATAAGCATGATTAAAATGTTAAAGAAAACGAGGAAAGTGATGTTCAGACCATACTTCATGAAGGTAGAAGCCACAAAGCATAAATGAACATACCTTGACATTAGCCCTGCTACATGCCGTGAAAAGACCATTGTGATCTTGAGTGAGCTGAAATGAATGTTGATTGGAAAATAAAGGCAAACCTATGAGTGAAGTCATGCATGTGTTCATCTTTGTGAGTGTGAGCGTTGTATGTGATTTCGGAACTCAAAATTGTTGAAGAATTTTGTGTGAATATGGAATCATCTTTGTTGTGAGGGCATTTGAGTACCTTTGTTGAGCTTGAACTTGCATTTGAAGCAAGTATTGTGAACTTGAGCATCTTTGATAATAGTGAGTCACAATTTGAATCTTTGAGTGCACAACTAATCATTGCATGAATAATTTGAACCTTGTTGGGTGCATTCATGTTGAGTCTTATACAGCGCTATTTGCGACATCCTTTTGGAACTGTTGATATGGAGTTTTACTTGAGGACAAGCAAAAGTTTAAGTTGGGGGTGTTGATGAGTCCGAGATTTGGACTCATTTGGGGCTTTGTTTATATAGTTTTAGTGTCCTCAAATGCTTAATTTGTGTCATAAACTTATATTAAAGCCTTGATTTTCAGGTATATGGATTGAGGAGTAAAGCAAGGACACTAATAGGCAAAAAGGAACAAAACAAGCTGAAGAAGAGAAGAAACGCGAGCCTCATGATCGCCAAGAGCACTTGGTGAATCGCCGAGTGGCTATTTTGACCACCTAAAGTTCCAATGTGCCATCCCTGAGGGAAGAAACCAAGTCGGCGATAAGAAAGGGGCAGTCGGTGTGTCACCGATCAGTTCCGCGATGATAAGAGTTATCGCCCAAAGTTACAGGACTTGAGGTTGCTGAGAGCCAATGCAAAAAGGCAATAGAAGAGAGTAAAGGGAGGTTCGACGAACCTAACTTGCCTCGCCTAATGGCCCCTCATGGCTAATTTTTGGCAACTATAAATTGAATTTTGAGTTGTTAATTCTAGAGCTCTCTTTTCCAGATGTTAGCTTGCTACCATTTAGAATAGTTTCCAGAAGACTTTGAGAGCATTTTGGAGATTCAATTTGGAGATTTTGCAAGTGGTTTACTAATTTTCTTGGATTTTGAGCATTGTAAAGGCTTGAATACTCTCACCCAGTTAATGGCTAATCGATTTGGTAACCGTTTTTACCTTTTTATGATGTTTGGCTAAAACTCCAATTTTTGGGGTGTGATCATGTGATTATGTATTGAATTAACTTATGGGTATTGTTAATTACTATTTTAAATGCTATATTGAAGTGGGTTTAATCATTAGCTGAGGTTTAATTTATGAATTGTAGTTGCAAATGCAGTTCTAATCTTGTGTTCTTAGCTTGCTCGAGAGATAAGTTTTGGGGCAAAAGTTTTCGATTAATGATTTGTAGGTATTGGATTGATATGGGTCCAGCTCGAGAGAGTGAATCCTAAACCCAATCCTACTCATCTTGCTCGAGAGAGTAGATGAATTAAGGTGTGGGTTGTTCTTAATTGCTTTGCTTGTTGATGTTCAAAAGAAATCACCTGATTCGGGGTAGTTGTTTGAGAGAAAGCTATATCCCTTATAGTCTAGCCTACCCACTGATATTTAGTTATTTACTAGTAGTTTCAATTACCCATATAGAGAAATTTGCCTATAATTGATCATATCCCGAGAATTCCTCTTCGTATTGTTATTTCCATTGTGTGTGATTGCTTTGTAGCTATTAATTGCAAACAAAAAACCCCCATCTGACATTCGTGTCATCATGTTTTATTTGCTTCATGTCTTTTTCGATAATGTATCTTCTTATAGCTAGCTAGATCATATTTGTACTTCTTCATTGAATTTAAACATGTATCGCTCCCTGTGGGTTCGACCCCAACTCATCTGTTGGGTTTTATATTGCTTAACGATCATTTGCACTTCGAATTGGATGAAGTGTACTTGAAACGTTATTCATCAATAATGCACATTAATGTGGAATGAGGTACTACAAATATCATAATTTGATATGCTTAGATGATTGTATTTCATTCATGAAGAATGTAAGCATTTTATAAATGGTAAAAATACAGATCCATTCTCTAAAGTTAATGGGGTGTAAGCCCACCATGCTAGGTGTAGAAAAGGTCGCGACTTTGATTGTTGACTTGGTATCACCAAGAATGTCTCTGGCAGACATATGTTAAAGAAAAGTTTCATATTTTATCTTTTGACTTTTATTGGATAATAATTATTGCAATTGAGGCACATTCTATACTAATTATAATATTGTGTTTCTTATGCATGATTGTATGGGACATCAGGCGTCTATAATGATGAGGCGAATTATAGATAATTAAAATGGACATTCATTGATGAATCTTATGATTCTTTTAATTGGTGAATTTTCTTGTACTACTTTTATCAAGACAAGTTAATGATTAGACCATCATCAATGGAAGTTGAGATTAAGTCCACCGCATTCTTGAAACGTATACATAGAAATACTATGGACCTAGTCACCCACCTAATGAGTTATTTAGATACTTCATGATCCTAAATGATGTTTCTTCTAAATAGTCTCATGTGTGCCTATTGTGATTTCGCAATTTGGCATTTTTAAAATTATTGGCACAAATAATATGATTACAGACACAATTTTCTGATAATCAGATTAGTCTATTCGGTGATCACGACTCACCGTTAGAAGAGGTAGAGTAATAGAAAAAAAATCTGAAATTTACTCATAGAGTAATAAATTAAAATTTACTCATATAATAGTAAATTAGAAATTTACTAAAGCAAAAGGCACATGGCATAGTAAACTTGGAGTTTACAAGTACTAATAATTTTATTAGTTGACATGAATAATTTGGCCATCCCGAAGATGTGCATACTGAGCAATAGACATACATTGAAAAAATAGAAGATTCTTCAAGAATTCTTTTTGTTGCTAGTTCTCATGATAAGTTGATTGGATCAACTAATGTTGGGACTAAATCACTAAATTCTAAAAAGTATAAAAGGTGAATATGAGCCCGTTCACCTATCATGTGATATGATAAAGAGATGCAACTATAAGATAATCACATGTGCGTTTGTAGTCAATTTGCAGTTTGACATTCACAAAATTGTTTGTGCAAGATAATTGAATTAAGAGAACAACTTTCCGAATATGTAATCAAGACAATTTATCTTGATAAGATTGATAAATATTCAAGATGATGTGACATTAAGGACCTGTTTGGCCATAGATTTCCCAAATAATATTTGGGGGAAATTTGGCAAATAGTGTTTGTCAATACAATTTGCCATTATTTGGCAAATATTTTTGGCAAATATCTCAAATTCCCAAATACTAGTTTTTTTCTAGTATTTGGGCCAAATCTCATTATTTGGGACCTTTTAAAAATTGAAATTTTACACCAAACTTTTATCTTTTACAAAAACACCCTCTATAGTAGTGTTTGCGTTGTACTACATAATTTTTTACTTGAACACCAAAGTAGTGATGAAATATTCAGTGAATATGAAAGTGATGATATGGTTGTTGATGAAAATGATGAACAATCGGCTCAGGTTGACAAAGTCATGTGCTTTGTCTACTTCACGATGCATGGAATGCACATGCTTGTTGCACTCAGTCCAAACTACCATATTGCTCCAGTGTCATGGACACTACTTGGTATTTGGTGCAACGAAGATCCGACTTGTTATACAAATTTATAGTTAGTTTTGATAGTTTTAAAAACTTACGGGTATAAATCATATTTTTCTAAAAAAGTGAAATATGTTTCCCAAATACTATGGCCAAACACATGGTGAAATTTCACCCAAATTTTTACCCAAATAATATTTTCCAAGAATATTTGTAAATCTATGGTCAAAATCTAGCTAAATGTCTCAGATAGTGAAATCATTGCTTATGAGAACAGAGTTTCATGGTCTGAAATATAATGTATTACATACTAAAGTATTTCTATGCATTAGACCAATAAATTATGATCAATTTTCTTTCAATTGATTTATGGCTAGGGACCAAATATTTTTCATCTCATTATTTTGATGTGTAGTATATAATCAATGAATATACCATGATGCACAAAGATAGATTCTCCAAAATATTGAGATATATGTTAGTTTGTCTAACATAAGGGGGAGATTAGAAGCAATACAAGAATTGTAAATGCTCTTATTGAATGTTTCTAAAGGATAGAGTCTACGAGATGCATCAAGCATGATAGACAAATCGAATCTAAGTAAAATAATCCTTGAAAAATGGGGAGGATCAAAGAATCAAAATGATCATAATAAGGAGACAATGTGCTCTTGATAAGGCTGGCAATTAGACTGGATTTTGGCCGGTCCAGTCCGGTTCCCGTATCGGTAAGTTCGGTATCGGTTGAACCAGTAAGGAACCAGTCTTATAGGGTACCGAAACAGGTACCGAAATGGAACCCGTTTTTTTACACGGTTGATCCGGTTAGGTAAGACCCGGTTCCGATCTGGTTCAACGGTCAGTTTCCCATTTTAAATTATTATTTTTTAATGTGAACGTTAGAAATAGCCGTTGGGCCCTTCTAACCGTTGGGCTGGGGCCCAAAATGGCTCAATTTTCTCCCCCAGCCCACTCTAACCCCTTAACACTATAAATATACCTATATTCTTTCATTTAAATCACAAATTCACAAACTATTTCATTAACATCTTACAAAATCTCTCAATTTTCAATCTCTCATAAATTCATAATTATTTTTTTGTGATATTGACTTGGAGTTCGGATTTCGGAGATTTATTTGAAGTAAATCGAAAGCTTCAATTGGCATCTCTCAAATTCGGCTTTGGTTATACATCTACTTTTACGTAGACGTTCGGTACATTTGTTCCACCTTTAATTTTTTATTTGTTTATTAATTAAGTTATTTTATTTTTTTTGTTATATCATCTTACTTGTTTTTCATAATATTTAATTATTTTAAACTTGAACATGAATTCGAAAAGAAATAGTGGTAAAAGACCAATGTCGAAAAGAAAAAATAATATGGGAGGAGGAAGTAGTTCTAGTTCTAAACATTTGCCACCTAGATTTAAAATTAATATTAATGATTATACTCATGTTGATGAAACTTCTTTTATGTCACGGCCTATTGAATTTAATTCCGAAAATGAAGTAGATCATGAGACTTTAAATAGATGTTTTACTAATTTTGAGGAAGAATTAGATGAGGAAGTAGAAATAAATGACGAAGATGATGAGACCCCTACCCCTACTAGTCCGGCTACTGAATTACCGGAACAAGATGAAGTCCCTCCTTTACCTACTTTTTCAAAGGACGATGTACGTGTTAAAAGATCTTTAGTATGGAAAATTTTGGTACAAAATGAGGAAAAAACTATTGTTACTTGCATGAAATGTAAATTGACCATGAAACATATGACTACGGGTACACAAGGGGGAACGGGACGACTAAGAACACATTTAAAAAAGTGTAATAAAGAGTTTGCTCGCCTAGATGATATAGAAAGGGTTAATAGAAATATGGGAGTTGAAGGTTCTAATATGGTTCAAAGTGTATTAAATATGACTAACCTGGCTGGCAGAAGCACACACCGCACATATAGTAAAGAAAAGGATTGTAGAGTATTAGCTAAAATGGTTGTTGTTTGTGGTTTGGTATTTTCATTTCCTTCACATCCTGGTTTTATTCATTATATTCGGGAATTGTATAACCCAGATTATGAAGGTATTCCAAGAAGTAGAATTAAAAGTTATCTTTTTAAATATAAAAAAGAATATTGTCATTTCTTCGTTGTTTATTTGTTTATTATGATGGTAGATTATCTATTACTTCTGATATGGGATGTAGTCCTAATGGTAATGATTATTTTACAATTATTGTCCATTGGATTGACCATGAACGAAACATGCAAAAATGAATATTAGGGTATAAATATGTTGAAGAAACTAAAATCAGTTCTTATATAGCAACAAAAATAAGCTCTATTTTACAATTTTATGGAATATGGGATAAAATAATGAGTGTCACTTCAGATAATGCTTCTAATAATTGAAAACAATTGATTATTTAAAATGTAGACTTTGTCCAATTGATAATGATTCTTTTCATATTAAATGTGCCGCACATGTTTATAATTTGGTAGTAAAAGATGGTATTTCTCAATTTGGAATTTCTAGTGAAAAAAATTAGAATTGCTTGTAATTGGGTTTTTAAAGCTAAAATAAAAGTTTAGAATTATAGAATTTAAAAATCGTTGTAAAGAATGTGGACTTGCATATAGAAAAGTTCCAAAAGAAGTATGCACAGATGAAATTCTTTATTTAAAATGCTTGAAGTTGCTTATATTTATCAAGAGCCGTTACAATTAGTTTTTAATGCTCACAATGCAAACCCGAATTTAAGAATTGGCTATGAAGATTGGGAAAATACAAAAGAACTTATTGAATTTTTAAGTGTTTTTTATAAAGCAACAAATGCTGCTTCTGGTCAATATTATCCAACTATTTCTTCTGTTTTAGTAAATATTTGTGCTATTTCATCTGAATTTGCAAAATATAACGGAAAAGATTGATTTAAAGATTCACTTGCTTTTATGATTGAAAAATTCAAAAAATATGTTTTCCCTATTCCTTAAATCTATTTGTCTGCTACTACATTCAACCCAAATTACAAATTAAAAGTTGTTGAAAGAATGGTTGAAAAGATTTATGCAAATTTAGAAATTAAAGATGATGAAACTCCTAGTATTGAAGATTGTAAAGGTAGCATATTTACAAAAGGTAGAGATTTATATAATACATATAAAGCTATAGAAAAATATATTCCAACATTTGAACCTCCATCTTGTAGGCGTGATGATATAGATGAGTTTATGGATGATTATCTTGGTCTTGAATCTTCTACCAATAATGATTTTGATTTATATTTCAATCAGGCACGGGAAAAGATTAGGCATGAAGAAGGACAACTTCAAGCTCAAATATTAGTATGGTGGAAGAATCGTGAAAAACAATTTCCGTCCCTTGGTAGGGTTGTTCAAGATGTGCTAGCAATTCAAGCATCATCGGTCGCTTCTGAGCAAGCCTTTAGCGCAACGAGATTTATGATTGGAGATCATCGATATTCATTAGCAAAGGATAGTTTGGAAATATTAGTGTCGTTAGATATTGGGTCAATGCCGAAAGAAGAAATACTAGACTACCACAATTAAGTAACCAAATAGAAGACAAAATAGATTAAATATTTGGTGATAATAGTGATGATGGCATGGAAGAAATGGAAGAAGAACGACAAATACAAGTTCCAAATAATGTTTCTTTTGAAATGATACAAAAGTTACGAAGAGATTTTCAAAAAAGTTTCAATTATTAGTATAATAATTAATATTCAATACCTAGATTATGTACTCTTTCTAGTATTTGTATTTGTACAATTTATTTATTTGAATAAATATATGGCTATTTGCCTTGATTTTCTTTTAAAATAGTCTCTTATATTTAATCCAAGTCATTTTACAAATTTAATTTTCAACTATTTTAATATTAGTCTAATATAAAATTGAATTTTAAGGTTTAAACTTTAAATTCAATTTAAACTTTAAACTTTATAAAAAGTTAAAAGTTAAAGAATAAGTTAATAAATATTTAATAATATAATATTATTAATATTAAATATAATAATTAATAATATATATTATATAATAATTAAAGTTAATAAATAAATAAATAAAATTACCGGTACATGACAAAATCCAGTAAGAACCGGTTCCGATCCGGTCCAAACTGGTTCCTATTCGGTAACTACGGGACCGGGTGGAACATTCGGAAAATCCTAGTAAAATCGGGTCCGGTAAGACCTGGTTCTGGTAATTTAATCCGGTAACGAGGATCGGTTTCGGTAAAAGTGGCCATGTTGATCCGGTCAAGTCCAATTGCCAGCCTCAGCTCTTGAAGAGCTTACGACATAACACTTCATGAAACCTCGTGAGAGGGGTACTTACCTGAAAATAATGAAGTGATGAGATATCAATATGTTATGTCGTATTGTGAATCATACAAAATGAAATATCGTTGACGATATATTTGATACAATAGTGCGCAAATTTGTAAAAGGTTATGATGATATAAGTTTTACGACTATTAAAGCATATTGGTGTAGAAATAATTATCAAGTGAAAAGGTGGAATGATGCATCTTGGTAAGCATAAAGCTTATTTGACTTGCAATCCAGATACTAGAAGGTGTAATACATTTATTATTGAATGTTTTCAATCACTTGACAAATTTAATATGAAAATTTCTGAAGGATTCAAAATCTAAAGTATGTGCAAGTTCTTGGAAAACTTGTTTATAATCCTCATAAGGATGAAATCGATTCAAAATGCATGAAGCATATACTAGTATTGTTATGCAAGTTAATAACTCGAATTGAACTCTTGAAGAGTTTTCAAAAGGCAGTAGATTATTTGCTTAAAGAGGTTAAAATGAGGAACTTGCAAAATTATTTTCCCCTGAAAGGAGAATTCATAAAAGGAGATAGAAGGAGCATATTTCGTCAAAGTTTTTCTACACTCATGAGCTCTCAAGAATGGTGATATCAACATGCAACAGGTTTGTTCATGTAATATTATAGTTGATTATAGGTTTGTTCATGTAATATTCAGCAAGTCTCTACCAACTAAAACTTTCAAGAAGATGGTGTAGGAGCTTGGAAAACGAAGATTCAAGTCGCTAGATTGATGTTCTCATTAGGGGAAGTTAATACGTGATGTACTCTTTTTTCCTCACAAAGTTTTGTCCCTTTGATTTTCCTTGTAAAGTTTTTAATGATGCATCCATAATGTGTATTATTAGATATGTGTACTCTTTTTCCTTCACTAGATTTTTTCCCACTGGGTTTTATCTAGTAAGGTTTTAACGAGGCACATAATCTACCGACATTCAAGGGGGAGTGTTATAAACATATTTTTATTATTGTGAATGTCTTTTATGTGAAGTCCTTTTAGGGAGTAGTTAGGAATCCTACTTGGACCAAGTTAGGTTTCCCCTATAAATAAATGGGTTTTCCTTCACTGTAAATTAAATTAGATATGTGGATCCCTAAATATCACTCAAGAAGAATAAGAAGTCTTCTCTCTTCTCCCTACTTTGTTATTCTTCTCATCGTTTTATATAGTTTCATAACAAAAATAGATTTTAAAATTGATGTTATATAATCTATAACCATCTTTCACAAATCACATGATATAACTTAAAAGACACTAAAGAAAACTNAAATGGGTTTTCCTTCACTGTAAATTAAATTAGATATGTGGATCCCTAAATATCACTCAAGAAGAATAAGAAGTCTTCTCTCTTCTCCCTACTTTGTTATTCTTCTCATTGTTTTATATAGTTTCATAACAAAAATAGATTTTAAAATTGATGTTATTTAATCTATAACCATCTTTCACAAATCACATGATATAACTTAAAAGACATTAAAGAAAACTATTTTTTTTTGTTGTTGTTGAAATGAGATAATTCTATTATTTTTGCTTCATAACAAAGAAAAAGTAGAATAATAAAGGATCAAATGATTAGCGTTGCCAATACATTTAGCTAAATTATTTATACGAACCAAAATTTTAAAAATTCTAGCAAAAGTAACTAAGTTACTACACAAGTCAAAGTGAAAAAAAATAAAGCAAAACTAATCTCTAATTATACTTCATTTTTTTTTTTGCTTTGACCATCTTCCTTTGCAAATAGATCCGCCATCATATTTTGCTTCATATGTCAAACTCTTCATTATATGTAACCAACTGAATAAAAATGAATAAAAAAATATTGTATACCTATTAAAAATAATTATATCAAAAGAAAGAAAGAAATTTAAACTATATGTAATATATTTGTATATTATCTTTTCGATAGTACTAACAATACAAAATAATAAACAATTCTAGAAATATAAAAAAAAATATTATAATCAAACTATATTCTATCAGGAAAACTAACTATTAGAAAGAGCAATTGCATACAGACAACGCATTGTTAAGAATTACAAACATATTTTTTTTAGTCATACTTGCTTGATAAATGATAATACATACATAAATAAATATTAAGAAAGCATGTCTAAGTACATAAAAATAAAAAGAAATACTTGAGAATGAAATATATCTTACCTTCATGTACTTCTTTTTTGTTACATGTTAGTTAATTCACAAACAAATATGATGAAGAAGAGAAAATATAATTTGTATGTGAATCTTAATGAAAGTAAATATAAATTAATATAGACAAAATAGAGGAAATGAAAAAAATAAGGACTTGAGAATGAAATATTTATTAAATTGATGTACTTTTTTTTTATTACATGTTAGTTTCATTCACAAACCAAATATGAATTTATATAGATAAAAATAGAGGAAATGAAAAAATAAAGATTTGGAGTGAAATATTTCTTCTCTTCATTTACTTCTTTTTTGTTACAAACCAAACAAATATTGAAAGGATAATATTGAATGTGAATCTTCATGAAACTAATATGAATTTATAGGCAAAATAGAGGAATACCAGAAGACATCATAAACTACAAATTTAAGTTTGGAGGTTATGGACATAAAAATTATGAGAGTTATGATTATTATTAAAAGTAAAAATTAAAGAGGGGCAAGTCATGGGTAATAACTCCTTGTGAATAAATTAGAAAATAAAGAGAAAAATACTTAAAATGTAAAAAGAATTATTATCATTTCATCATTAGAAGTGAGACAAACAAATAGAAAAAAGAATGTGGAGGGTTTTTTTTGTAAATGTTCCTACATCAATAAAATATTTATTTTTAATAAATTAAGTAATTTACTTTTACAATACAATAATTAATTAGAATTAAAAAAAAGTCAAAAAAGAGAAAAAAGATAAATTATGTTTCAGCTTTATTATAAGTGAGACAAACAAATAAAAAAAGAATATGAAGAGTTTTTGTTGTAAATGTTCCTCCATTAATAAAATATTTATTTGTAATAAATTAAGTAATTTATTTTTACAATATAATAATTGATTTAATTTTTTAAAAAAACCAAAAAAAGGAGAAAAAAGATAAATCCAAATGGAGGCCATAGAGAGGCGCCACATCACCTTTTCTATGTTTGTCTTTTATTATATATATAGATTATGTGGGAAACACTATATTATTTACCTTTTCAAAGGTTCATTTGAAAAAATCAAACAACACATTAACAATACATGTTTTATATTCTATATGTTGTTTCCTTCTTTGGTGGAGTTTGCTGGGTGGAATTTGCTTCATATTAGGGGGGATTTGAATTCAAGACAACTACTCAAAAAAGTTATATCATTCTACTAATATGTAATATATTCAAATCTTTTGAATATATAGTTATCTATTGTAAATTTATAATTCGAATAGGTAAGCATCAATAATTTTTTAAATGCTTACATCTTTCGGTATAATATATCTACTCAATGAAAACTCATCAATTATAAGCAATGAAGAATGGAGTTATACAACGATGGAATGTAGCACATTGCAAACATTCACTTACCTTATTTTTTATTGAATTGATTCTTTAAGATAAGAAGGTAGAAAATCATTTTTGAAAAGTTATTCTTTCATCTATTACTTTTAAAGTTCTCTGTTGAATTATATTAGGACTGGTTCGCTAATTTATTTGTTTTGAAAAGATTGTTTCCTCAAAGTTATTTTTTAAATATGTAGATTAGTTTATCTAATTGCAACAATTATCTTTACATCCTCTGCTTAATTTGTTTTTTGGTGTTTAAAGTATGCTTTATGAATATACTCTTTTAATAATACATTATATGTAATTTTTTAATGTGTAAATATTATCCATTAAAATAATGGAAGAATTTAGGTAGAAAAATATTTTTTTACAAGAATCAACTTTCATATAAAATATTATTAATAATTAAGAGTAAAACTCATCATAGGATATTAAAATAAAAAGTTCCAATTTAATTATCTCTTAAGAATATTGCTAGAAGATGTACAAATAATATATATTTTTTTAAATATTGTTTATACTTCATACGAAATCAATTCAGAAATTTGAATATAATATTTTAAGTTATAAATTACATAATAAAAATGAAAAATCAATTAGAGTATCACAAAAGAAAATAAAATACATGCAAAAGATGACAGAAATTTTATAACAAATCAAAAAATTTCAAAATATTAATATTAAAGTATAAATATAATTTTATAGGAAGTAAAAATGTATGACGTAACACAATATTAAAATTGTGTAGCAGATAAATTAAATTAGAAAATAAAACTTTAAAAATAATACTTTATTAATGAATTACTTAAAAAGATTATCAAATTTTCAGTTTGGATATTTTAATTTTATATATATAAAAACATTCACATAAAAGTGTCAAAACAAAAACGGATAGTTATATATTACTAATAAATTGCAGATTTTCTGAAAAAAAACTTATATATTATTAATCATTTGCAGACTTTCTAAAAAAATTATTAATTAAAAAAATATTAAGAAATTACAAATCATCTAAATGCACGGATTTAGTATTTTGTACATTCTTATGTTATGAGATTATATTAGATTAAATGAAAATCGTCTTATTTTGCAAGATTAAATGAGAGAGGAGTGCACTAAAGAGGTTGCAACATGCTTTGTAATTTTTTTTTAGATTTTAGCTAAAAGTAGAGACAAAATTTTTAACACTATATTTTAGATTGATCTATGAATTTATAATTTAATTGTTTAGCACAAATATCAATTGAACACATGCTACATATGATATCAGTCTTCATTATACCAGAAGAAGGAGAAGTTGTTAGAATAATATTTAGTGTCTTTGAAGAACATACACTCATTGCACATACATTAGGGTAAAAATTTGTTAGCATTGAATGTATAAAAAATATTAAAACATTATATATGACTATACATGCACTTTTGTTACTCAATAATATTTCTTATTATTTACTTTTAAATTTAAAAATTATTATATTTTAAAATATCCGCGCAACGCACATGTACGTATACTAGTAATGCATAATATCAAACTCAAATTGTATTACAACTATCATTGATATTTAATACAACTTTAATATACTTTTTAGAGCTTCACCCTTCTTCTCTGATGAATCACTACAGTTGGGCTACCGTCGGGCTACCATCAAATTATTAGTATCTCAAGTCTAAATTAATTTTGTGTTGTTAGAAATGTATTAAATTTGTTAAAATAACAATAGTCGAATTCATAACAATGTATAATATTGAATTAAAATTATATTATAACTATCGTCTATATTTAGTACACTTTTAATACGATTATAATACAACCTTTAAAGGGTACACCTCTTCTTCTCCGCTGATTCACCACCATCAAGTTATCAGTATCTCAAGTCAATTCTAAAACAAATTACCACACAATCCACCTACAACCACCAGACATCATTTTCCTATTTTTACATAAGCAATGAATATGAAAACTACAATTTTTTTTGTTCTAATACTTATAAATCGAAATATAAAACAAAAATTGACTTAAAAGAGAGGGAAATAGAGATCGGACATTGTTGATTTTTATGGAGCTCAACGGAGCTCTTACTGTTGAAATTTGGTGGTCTCTGATTTGATCATTGTCTTTTATGTTGTTATTTTGTTGATTTAGTGGTTGTGTGTGGGTGAGAACAAAAAATGAAAGTTGGAGTGGTTGTTATCCGTTGTTTTGTTCGTCACGAAAGTTATCTCTGACGAGATTTACCAGATAAAGAGAAAGTTGAGGGGTTCTCTAGAGAAGGAGAAATATGAGGGGTTAGAGGAGGGGGGGGAATAATACATGATTTCAAGGTAAATTAAGCTATAGGTTGTGATAAAAAAAAAATGCCCCCTAAAAGAGTAATAATCAATCTTAAATAATTTATTAATTAAAAAATTCCAAATATTAACATAATAATATTTATCTTTTACTGCCACATTTTGAATTCCAACTTAAGAAACTAAGAAATGAATTCTTGAATTTGTAGAGGAAGGTCCTCAAACATTATATACTAACAAAATAAACATATATTTACGATGAAAAAAAATATATAGTTTAATTTTTTTTGCTATTTTTGTCCCAAAAACGCATTTAGACAAACAATTTGTTGAATCTTTTGTTCCACCACTCCTTCTATGACTAAGTCAAATGACTCAGTACCATTTTGGGTTGGTATGAGTTCACTTTCATCCACATCAATCTCTATTTCTCCCATCAAGTAATTCAACTTCCTCTTATTGCATATCTGGCCTAGTCCATTCTTTTCCCCACACCTACAAATAAATGATTGATGTGGATGAAAGTGAATGTAGATTAAGTCTATACGTAGGGCTTTTAACAAAAGAGATTATAGGCCCTTTGTTTAAAAAACAATATACACTAAATGTAGATTGAGTAGATTTAGTGTTTGTTCAACTCCTTTTTGGAGCATCCCCATCCTAGCTTTTTTGTCATCTTTATTGTAGATTGTTTAAACAAATAAAACAACTTGTATCTCCTCCTTAAGTGCACAACTCAACATCAAATCTTATCTCCTCCTTCAATGCAACTATAAAGATAAATAGAAATTGAGTTTCATTCTGGAAAGGTTTTTAATGAGCATTTAAGCCTTGAGATACTGAAACCTCCCAAAAATCCATCAACAATCCCCATTTATTTCAACATGTTGAACTCCTCGACAACATCCTCAACTAAAATCTCATCAGATCTACTAATTAATTCTTTTCGAACTCTAAGCAATTCACTATTCCTCTACTTACCACCAAAATATGATACAAAATAATGTAATTCTCACCACAAATTACGGATAAAATGCGGAAATAAAAGAAGGATAGAAGAAGAGATACAAGCGAGGGACCTATTGCGAACTAAAGGATGTATTAAATCCTAAACCCTCCAATTACAATCCCTAAACAAGCACATAATCAAAATTAATAGATTGACACAAGAAAAAGAAATCAAAAGCAACCTAAAGGTATATTAAACCTAAAGACCTCAATCGATTAATCCGAATCAAACATCGACTCTCATACGAAGACCTCAAGGAAATTGAATCTCCAAGCAACCCCTGTTTCTAAACAAAGTTCAATAGAAGCTTCACCAAGCTCTCAAGTCTCTCAAAGGAGATCCAATTCATCAGTCAGACATATTCAAAATAATCTAGTGAAATGAGAACCTAAACTAGATATTTATGGTTATTACAAAAGAGAACCAAAAGTGGCCCAAAATAGGATATAGGGCGAGCTAAGTCGCTCGCACCAAATGGATTCGGTGGTTATCGATGAAGTTGGCGAGATGACCCCTTCTCAGAGGCTCCTGAAACTTTAGGCGAGCTAGGTCGTGATCTCCTAAGGGACTCGGCGAGTCACGAACTGGTTCAGCAAGGTGACCCTTCCTTTGGAGCATTCTGTAAGTTTAGGCGAGATGGGGTCCTCACCAAGCCATTGGGTGAGTCGCCGAATGGTTCCTGCTGCTAGCCTAAAGTGGAAGCTTCCATCTTCTTCCCTGCACTTTGCCAAGCGATCTTCCATGCATGTGAACCTCTCCTCTCCATCAATACAAGATCAAGAACCCCTAGCTTCATGAGCAATCCTTGCATTCCTTGGGGGTTCCTAACTTGGCTTCGAGTGAGTGGCCTTGGTGCAATCCGAGTTGCATCATTCTCTCCTTCTTAAAAAGGATTCGTTCTGAAATCCAAATCTTACAAAACCATGTATAATACAAACAATAGACATATCCTCATAGCATGAGGGTTAGTACAATGGTAAGCATCAAACATTACACCAAGGAACTCAAACTCAAGGAACAAGCAAGTATCCTCTAGTATCATGACTATTAAGCCCATAGATAGAGAGCAAGGAAATTGGCTATTCTTCGCATCAAAAGGATAATACCTGCCAAATGATGACACTTCTACAAGCTCAAATACTCTCAAACATTCGCCGAGGTCAAAATGATAATAGGTACACATAATCGGGTCATACGAACAAGTACAGACCTCAATGATACCCCGACCCAAATGCAATGCACCTTTAATACAAACAGGGGACTCATCATATGCAAAGAGATAGTAGAGAAAGGTTTCACATAAATGAACTTCAATCAAGGTGTTCTCAAGTTTAGCCTCCACTTTAGATACTAGAGAATCACAACTCATATGAAGCATTGGAACACATAAGGAAGAAGTCACAATTAACACATAACCATCCCCTTTTCATCTTAACACTAAACTTTAACATAAATGTATTATCATCTTCACAAAAGAGATTTCCATCTTTGGAAAGTGTGTCATCACAACATAGTCGATTCTCAAACAATTTAACAACATTTGCGAGGTTTCCATCTTTGGAAAATGTGTCATCACACCATAGTGGATTCCAAACAATTTAACAACATTTTTAACACAAAAAGATGCCACATTGGAAGCATCATCACATTTATGACATGGAGTGAAATGAGCCATCTTTGTAAACACACAATAACAATTAAGCGCATCAATCATATCATCTAATCTAGGGATAGGATGACGCTACTTGTCCGTGATTTTGTTGATGGCCCAACAATCAAAACACATGCACCATGTTCCATTTTTCTTTGGAACCAAGAGAATCAGAACGACACATGGGTTCATACATTCTCTCACATATCTCTTGTTGATGAGTTCCTCAACTTGCTTTTGTAGCCCTTTGATTTCTTCCGTATTACTTCGATATGCTGGATTCATTGAAAATTGTGAGCCCGACACAAATTCAATTTGGTGCTAAATTCCCCGAATAGGGGGTAATCCACTTGGGAATTCCTTTAGGAAGACATTCGCATAATCCTAAAAAAGAAGGGAAATAGAATGGGGGAAAGAAGAATGAGATTGGTTAGTTTGCAACACATGATCCTTATGTGTGGTACGAATCAAAGTGATTTTGGCATCCACTTCCTCCCTCATCTCTTTGTACTTAGCAAACAACACTTGGTCTTTCATTTAAACTTCCTCATTTCTTCCTCTTCATGGCCCTCAACCTCCACATGTCCCCCCCCCCCTTCTCCTTCCTTCTCTCCCTCAACTCACTCATCTTTTGATACATTTCATTGACTTGAAATGGTGACATAGGATGAAGGACATATTTACGTTCATTCAACACAAGTGAATATGTGTTGGTTCTCCTATCATGTCTGGTAGAACGACCATATTGCCAAGGTCTCCCGAGTAGTACATGACAAGATTGCATTGGTATCACATCAAATAGAATCTTATCTTGGTACTTCCAAATTTTGAACTTGATCAACTCTTGTCTATAAACCCTCAATTATCCAAATTCACTCAACCATTGAAATTTGTAAGGTTTAAGATGCTTAGTGGTAGGAACCTTCAAGAAATCCACTAAAGTCGTGCTAGCAACGTTTGCACAACTTCCACTATCAATGATCAAGGAATATACATTACCCTGGATGAGGCACTTAGAATGGAAAATATTCTCTCTTTGACTTGGACTATCCATGGCCTTGCTAATCATAGCTCGCCTTACCACATACTTTGGTACGGTGAACTTTCCTTCTCGGGGCCAAGCCTCTTTCATTGTTGACTTCCTTATCAAACTATCTGGCACGGCGACATTTCTCTCCCCTCACATGAGTTTTGTTCCTCACCGTCAACACCTTCCAAGGTTTCCTCTTCACGACCCTCTTCTTGATTGATTGGTATTGGGTTGAGCGTTTGATGGAAAGTTCCTGGTGTGATAGTAGGATTAAGTCGATCCTCCATATTGATCCTTCTATCACCCATCATGGACATACTATCTTGCAAGGTGGTCATCCTTCATTCCAGCCTTTCTGTTAGTAAGCGTCCCCATTATAGATTCCAAGGCAACTTTTCCCTTAGGTGGGTGGTTTCACTTCCAGTTTTTATGCTACCTAACAATAAGAAAACTTAACAAAAACAATAAACAACGTTAGTGTTAGTAAAATGAACTCACAATCACTCGTGTTTACACACTTTTGATTTCCTCTCAAATTGGCTCAGCTAAGGTTGAAGATTGCTTATACTCGGTTGATCACTAAGTGTCAATTTCTATTCTTGGCCAGAATGGATTCTTGTTTCAAGAAAGACGGACGACGCGATTACAACAAAATGGACTTGAATCAAAAAGTTAAATACGAAGTAAAACGAATAACAACACGAAAAGAAATGGCACTAGCAAAATAAGAGAATTCAAGAACCAATAATCAACAAGTAGGTCAATTACGAGTTGAAAATTAGTTTAGGAATCTTTAGAATGATTGAGAATAAAGAGAAGGAAATTAAAGAATTAGAACCTGAGATTAGGAGCATAAAATGAGTTTCAAGACTCCAAATTCACTATTTTCTACTGAAACCGAGTAAAGAAGTCACATCTGAGCTAATTATAACTAAGTCATCCGCTTATATTATACCAAGCAAGACCCTTTTGCAGTTTACTCGCTAGTGTCATCACTCACTGGACGAGCCTTTCTATTTGTACCAGTTGAGTACGTCTACCCAAAACCCGTATGCATTGTCCCCACTTAAGTTATTAAGTATTCCCAAAGACGAGGCAATTTATTTTTATGTTGAAACTTTATGTCAGCCAGGGGACCCTGATCAATCTTTGTCCAACCAGCTCATAACAAAATGTTAGACCAAGGCTGACACAACTGAATTGGTTGAGGAAAAGGAACCCCCAGCGACTTAGGTAGTTGTTCCTCCCGCGGTTCTTTTCTTGGTCTGATAGTCTTGTTAACGTCGCCAAAGTTGAAGTTCAGCTCGCCAACTTGAAGTTTTGCTCGCTAAATGTTACAGATTGTTTAGGCAATTCGGTCTTCCATGCATGGGAACCTCTCCTTTCCATCAATACAAGATCAAGAACCCCTAGCTTGTTGAGCAATCGTTGCATTCCTTGGGGATTCCAAGGTTGGCTTCGAATGAGCGGCCTTGGGGCAATCCGAATTGCATCAACACTTCAGCTAATCTATTCGAATAAAGAATAGAAGTTTCAATATTTTGTTCATTAGATACTCTATATTGCACAAAATATCTTTCGCGTTTCCTAATCCATATCTTAGGTTCAATCCCTTTGAAAGAAGGTAATTCCTATATTGGAGATAGAATAGTAGCATGTTGAGATCGGTTCTGTTGTCTATAGCTAGAATTAGTAGTAAATCACCTCCAATAGACTATTTAGTAAGATCATTCTTTAGTGCACTCAACTTGTCCAAAATAAACTCCAAGGTGTTTAGATTCCCATTTTATTCGAATAAGGCAAAACATCGTGTTAACTCAAAAAATAATATAATTAATTCAATGAAAAGAATTTTAAGAAAAAGTTTTAACGAGTCACCACCTAATTTTAGGACAATTACCAAACCAATTAATTAATTAACAAAAAAGAACGTCTACGAAATATATAGATTCTAAGAAAGGTTTCAAGTGATTTCGAAAGGAAGGTATTAAGCACCCTTCAAAATATACAGTTGTGAGTCCCAATTAAACTCATATTATCCAAAAATCATGATTTGAGAATTTTTAAATAAAAAATTGACTCACAAGTTTATATTTTCTTAAAAAAAACCCACATTTATAGCTACTAGCCATTTATTTCATATGTAAATAAAATTTATAATCATATCATTACTTCATAAAATTTATTATTCTCACCAACATAAAATTTATTAGTACTTTAAATCAATTCCTACTTTATCATTTATATTCATCGAATTCATTATTTTTTATCAAATTTATTTATCAACCAAATTTATTACTACTACTTTAATGTTAATAAAAAATAATAATTTTTCATCTATATTGAGTGTACAAGACTGACCACAATGACTGTGTAATAAATTATTTAGCAATTTCATAAATTTTTGTTTAATTGTTAAGATTGAATAAATAATTAGGACTATTTTAATAATTTTACAACTTATGAGATTCTTATGTTTATGAAAAAATATACAACACAAAAAACTCCAAATTGCATGTCCTAACAAAACTTCAATTCCATCTCATAATTGCATGTTATGATTTGATATCGCATGACCAAATAGATTATTAGTAAAAGTGTTAGTAATAAATAAATACGAATAAAAATAAATGGAATAAATATTAATTTAAAATAAAATATTTCTTATAAACATGAGAGACCTTGAAAATTGACAAAAAATTCTTTAATGGCCAATTTTACCTATAATCCTCAAACATAAAATCATATTAACTCGATAAAAAAAAAAGTGTACAATGAAATGAAGCAACTAAAAACAAGCAGTAACCAAACAAATGGTAATAAAATAACTATTTAAAAATATAGTTAGTATTTTAACTATATTTTTTGTCGGATTTAGTCCTTCAACTATTTAAAAACTTATGAAATTTGATCCCATAACTAGGTCTTTATCAGTTTAATCCGTTAACTATACATTTATTGATTTTTGAATTATTTTCTCATGTTTGGTTGGAAAGTAGAAAATATTTTCCGGAAAAGATTTTTTAAGGTTTGATTTATGAATGAAAAATATTTTTGAGAAAATATCTTTTATTTTTACCAGAGAGTAGAAAATAAATTTTGAATCTAAATTGAAATTATTTTTAAAAAATAAACTTAAATTTTTTGGGGGAGGGTGGGGTGGTGGGGCTGGCGCGGAGGGGTGGTGGTGAGATGGGG
>NC_064291.1:17330685-17335299 GCF_019186545.1 Solanum stenotomum | reverse complement strand
GGGGGGGGGGGGGAGGTTGGGGTAAAAAAATAAAAAACTGAAGTTGAAAAATATTATTTAAAAATAAGCTTTAAATTTATTTTTTCAACAAAAACAAAATTAATATTTTCAACAAAAAAATTGTAATTTGAAGTTGGAGGAAAGTGTATGAAAATGTTTTCCCTAATTTTTGAACGGAAGTCATTTTCCTTAAATTTGAAGAAAATGAGTTGATTTGGAAAATATTTTCCAAAACATTTTACCCAACCAAACATGAGAAAATTGGAAAACATTTTCCGAAAAATGTTTTCCTTCATACCAAACACACACCAGGTTTGATCTCTGTCCATTTTTTTATATAAATTACTTAAGTTTATATTAACTGAATCTATGTCTCGAGAAATTAAATCCTTTAGCCATTTTTTCATTTGTTTCTCTCCACCCGCTACTTTTACTTTAAATTACCCTTTTGCAAAGAACCTTCAACTCAAAGATTCAAAATAAAATTCACGAGAAAAGAAAATATAAGTCTTAATTTTATTCAACGATGACAAAATGATGCATATTATTGCTACTAATTACTTGAATATGCTAAACTTTATTATAAAAAGAGAAACTTACTACCCATTGAATTCAAAATTTGTATTCCAAGGACTTTATTGTAGGGAATTTGTTTGATTCTTTAGAAGTTGAAATTTATAAAATGGTAGATTAGCGATGTTTTTTTAAATTTTTTTTAATAGATTGATTTTATTATTCTATCCATATTATTTTACGTAGAGAAATTTGAGTAAGAAGATAATTTTTATTTTTTTTGTATGAAAAAAACTGCGCTAATTATGAAGCGTTAACTACCAAAGAAAGGAACACAACATATTCAAGTTTTTAAATACTTGAAGGATAAAAATCGATAAGTGTATAGTTAATAGATCAAAAGTGATAAGTTTTTGAATACATGAAGGATTAAAACCGGTAACTGTATAGTTGAGGTACCAAAGGTGATAAGTTTTTGAATAGGTATGTAACACCTCGGATTCGGAGAAGGGAAAATATTCATCTCGTAGTAGATTTGGCAAAGGAAGTCGAGAACACCAAATGACTCGGCGATCCGCCGAGTAGTACTTCTCGCCTTTTTGGCCTGATTTCTACATCTAGTTGTCCTTGAACTTTAGGCGAGCTTGGTCGAGCTTGCCGTTCCATTCAGCGAGTCGCCGAAATGCATTCCTAGTAGTCGAGTTGGCTTAGTCTGCGAGCAAACTCACTGGAACTTTCGGTGAGCTAAAGGCTCATTCGGCAAGTCGCCGAGTGGCTTTTGGCGAGCTCCAGCCTTCCTTTTTTTTTTCTTCAGTTTTAAGGTAGGGTCATTTCTTAATTATTCTAGCCTAATACTATGTCATTTTACCCTTCACCTAAATCCCTATGTAAGTACTTTTACCCCCAAATTTCCCAATTAAAATTATTCTCTCAAATTCCTAAAAGAAGATCAAGTCTTCCTCCTCAAAATATTTCTCTCTCTAGAAAGCTTGAAGAAGGAGTCAACCTAGGGTTTCAAGTCAAGCCTCCAATTCCGCCATTGAAGGCAAGCTTTTGGCATTGAGGTATGATAGTTTTTATCTATGAAGCCCTTTTCTCCATGAAGTTGCCAAATTCTCTAATTTACAAAGTTAGAATTCTCTAATTTAGTTAGGGTTTTCTTCCATATCATGGGTTCTTTTAAAAATATTGATTCAATTGATTGCTTTATGATCTATCAAGCATGAATTGATATAATTACATGATTTTATGGTGAATTCCCATGAGCCAATGTCTAACCCATGTTATCTAGATATTGATGATTGAAAGTGGGTCTTTAACTACGAAAGGGGAACTACGGAATATGCATGTTCTTATGTAATTGATGTAAATGTTTTAAGGATACTTTGAGAGTGAAGTATCAATGATGTTGGTGTTGTTGAAAGGATTACTCACATACACATGAAAGCATGATTATGAAAGAATAATCTTAAATAAAAAGGGTTCTTAAGGTTGAAATATTTTCTCACCTAAAATGAACCAATGTTAAGGAGTTATTCTCATGTTAAGGCAAGAGGCGATTACCCATGCTCTCTATTGAAAGACAAGAGGCGATTACTAATGTCACGTGATGTAAGGACAAGAGGCGATTACCAATGTCACGTGATGTAAGGACAAAAGGCGATTACCCATGTTTACTTTAAAAGATTAGATGAATATAATCAAGAACTATTCCATGGAAGTTAAATATTAGTACAGAGTGGACAAGTAGCGATTACCTGATTAACATTTCAAGGACACTTAATCTAGTTCTCAGTGTCAACGATCGTTAGTTAGTATATAACCTAACCAATTGAGTTGGGGTCGATCCCACAGAGAGTAGCTTTCTTTGAATTCAAATACAAAAGTATGATGATGAACTTTACAACTGAGCAGCACACACTTAAGAGTTTAATAATCAAGTTTTCAAGATGTTGTTACCAACACACTTCAAAGTATTAATAAGAAACAATCAAATAACTAGCAAACACTTGGGGGATTGACTAACCAACTGCCGAATTCAACTTAATGGGTGTAAATCATTACCGATAATGCTAATTCGTTGTGGGTCGAATGGACTATAAGGAAAACGACTTTGTCTCGAACAATTGCCTTATTTCTGTTGAGTTCTCTCGAACCTCAACACCGTCCTTAAGCTAACCAACCCACGTTTTCATCAAACCCACTCTTTCGAGCTGGATACAAAGGCTGGGTCTTGGGTTTCACTTTCTCAAGCTGAAACCGTCAAGATCCACTACTAAGGATGCCAAAATACTACGTTGGTTCTGTACTTCTCTCTCGAGCAAGCACAAAACTTTGAAATTTATCACACCAAAGATGAAATAATGACGTTAAACCACCATAATAATTTAGACCCACTTCAGATTAGCACTACAAGTCACTAATTGATAACACCCATTTAGTAGAAGGCAACAATTGCTCACACTGTCAAACCTCCAAGATTAGGGTTTTAGACAATCATGATGCAAAGATGAAAATAAACACTCGCCACATTTTCCATAGCTGGGTAAATGAAATTCGAAAGTTAAAAATCAACTATAATATTCTCTATTAAAAAATTTCAATGAAAACCTTGCTAAAATCACTTGAAATCCACAATTGTAGTGTTTTTACTCTCAATCTTTTGTTCCTCACTTTTCTGGATGTGTTCTCTCTCCTCCAAAAATCAATTTATAAAAATTTGATGTGTGGCTGTTTGGGACCAATAGCGAGGTAAGTTGGGCTTCGCCGACCGTTCAGTGACTCACCATTTTTTCTTCGTCTCGCCGCTATTTTTCACCTCTTCTTAGTCCAACCACTGTAACTTTAGGCGAGCTAGATCGGGATCACCGAGTGATTCCATGACGCACCCTTTTTCCTTTCCTCTCATGCATTATCACTTGTCTGGATCTCCATTAGTACTTCTAGTGATCTGGTCATCCATAGCCGAAGCGATTGGCGATACGCCTAGTAGACTTGTTGCTTGCTAAAGCTACCCCTAATTCAGCCTCAACATTCTATAACTTTAGGCGGTAGAGTGGCAACTTAGTGAGTCGCCGAGTGACATTGATGATCGCCAGGCTTGTTTTTCCCTTCTTTTTTTCGTTCGTGTTGTCTCTATTGCCCATTTCTATCCTAGCTTTGTTCCTTAATCCATGTATCTAGAAATTAGTGGTTTTACATCAGTTGTTAGCACAAAATAAGCATTTGAGAACACTAAATCTATGTAAATAAAACCATAGATGAGTCCAAATCTTGGACTCATCAACACCCCCAACTTAAACTTTTCCTTGTCCTCAAGTAAAACTCAAGTTTAGCAGTTCAAAAAGGATGTCTCAAACAATGCTACTATAACGACTTGGAAAATGATAGGTTAAATTAGAGCCTAAGCGTAGGGATTAATGTCAAGAGTTAAAGGCAAGGGCTAAGGTTTTTGGGTGTAGGCCATGGTTTGGGAACCTAGGCTACCTAAAACATAACCTAGCTACTGCCTCCCTAGGCCACGAGGATCTTCACGGACCCTGGTGGTCACCATGAGTCGTGGTGCCACCCAGGTGGCTAGGCAGTAAGCTCTAGAAGGGTGCCAAGACAAGGCTCCCCTTTACGAGCCACTGCATGACTCGTGGTCATGACCATAGACCGTGGGAAGGCTCGTGGGGTTGCCTTAGCTTGGTGGGAGGTGTTGCAAGTTGAGGGAACTACTGCCCAAAAGATCACGGGCACCACCACAAGATGTCATGCCCTAGATGGTCCGTCAACTTGGGGGTGAGGCTCACTTAGCCTCAAAGGAGGCAAGGCAACTTTACCTAGTTGCTGCCCCATAGTTCACGACCATCACCACGACTCGTGGTGTTGACCACGGATCGTGGGAGCTTCCATAGACTTGCCTTGGCCTTGAAGGTTTTGGCAAGGAAGGGAGGGACACTGCCTCAAGGACCAAGGGAACCACCACGACCCGTGGAGCCCCTCACGACCCGTACAAGTGGGCGTGGTCCCTGACGCGGCTGCCTCATTCAGGGGTTTTTTGAAATTTCTTATTTAAGTTGTATTGATGTGGGGTCATTTTAAATAGATATATATCAT
>NC_064291.1:17308821-17330662 GCF_019186545.1 Solanum stenotomum | reverse complement strand
TATATATAGTTTTAAGTCTTTCAACACCTATTTTAACTCATTAATCAAAGGACCCAAATCAAAACCCCAAAGTTCTTCTCTCTCAATATTTTTCTCTCTGACTTAAGGAAGAAGAAGAAGTGGGAGCTAGGGTTTGGAGTCAAGGTTTTCTTCATCAAATTTCTTGGGAAAATCGTAGTAAAAGGTATGGTGATCCTTCATCTAGGGTTAGTTTTCACCCTAGAGTCAATTCCAAATAAGTTTTCAAAGTTTTCAAGTTCATGAAATTTCAAGGGTTTTACTCAATCTCATGGGCTCTTCTATTAAACAATTTTAAAGGTTTACGAATTTCATATGAAGATTATATTGATGGTTAATTGATGATTTAAGATGATTTCACTCTTTGAACCCATGATTTATCGAAATTCCTAAATTTGGCTTATGAAGTGGGTTTTATGATTTTGAATGAATGTAGATAGAATTGTGCTTAGATTGAGCTGTATTATCGATTTCTATTATTAATTATGCCTATATATGATGAATTGTCGAGGATTGAGTAATGGTGATTATGGCTTTGGAGAAGGGTAAGTTGTGACCTAATTCTCATGTAGTATAGAGTTACTCTTGAATTGTTGATCCACTTGAAAGGTGGAGGTATTTACATTACATTGCATATTGATCTACTGGAAAGGTGGAGGTGTTTACTTACATGTACATTGTGATTATGGCCTTGAAGGCATTATATGAGGAATTGAAGTATTGTCATGATGTGTACATGATTGTATAATGTGAAGGACTTACATGTGATTAAATGATAGAATGAGGAACATGTATTCAATGTATTTTGGGTTAGTATTGAAAGGCTATTACTCTACTTGACACACATGAATGATAATGTTGGAATGTGAAGAGTTTCTATAATGTGAATGTTGAATCTAGAATTGGTAGGCTCATGCATCATTTTCTTGTAGTATGACTGTGTCTTGACTTGATGGCTATGAATTGATAGGCTTTATGCATTCTTTTCATAAATGATCTAATGTAGTGAAGACTCTAGAATCGATAAGCTAGTGGCATTCCTTTCTTAATGAGTCAATGTACCATGAATCGATAGGCTAGTGGCATTACATTCATGAGTATAAACATGTAATGAGGGACCCTGAATCGATAGGCTATCCTTTAATGTACCATGGATCAATAGGCTTATAGCATTCCTTCCTCTATAATGATGTATCATGGGCCGATAGGCCTATGTCATTCCTCCCTAATATACAAATGTAATGTGAATGAAATAATCTATCGGAATGTAGGCTTAACACCGAGTGGATATGGTTAGATGGAAACTCTCCCAATGTTAGGCTAGAGTTCCAATGAACATCTTCCTATCCCATAACTATGTGCCCACATAGGATATTAGCCAGTGGATTTCATCCAAGCTAAAGATTCATCCGAGCTAATGTTATCGTTCTACCTTAGGTAAGTGGAACACCTCTTTACGGTGTGGGGCTATATGACACCGGATTCCATGTCTAGCTTACATGGTCTATGTCGGTTAAACGCTTATTCCCATTATGTGAGATGTGCGCTCTAGTTACTTGATAGGTTGTACAAAGTGTAGGTAGTAGTATGGTATGCTATCTATACATTGCACGAGTAGGCTTTGAAGTTGCTATAGTTAGTTCTCTAATTCTTAAGGACTAAATGTGTGAAAGTCCTCTAAATGCATGAAGGTATCCTAAATGAATTTAAAGAAGATTGTCGACTTATTGTCTAAATGAAATGATGAATGAGTAGCTTATATTGATGAAATGAGTTACTTAGCATGTTGTGTTTTGTAAAGGGTCTTATTTATTGTAGCCGTGAGGAACACCTAGGTGTATATGGAGAGGTAGTATGGGTTGTCACTTGATGTCTTACTTAGGTGTGTCTTAGGGTAATTTTAGATATAGGTCCTAAGATGGTGAAATGACTTACTTGACGAATGTGCTTATGTCTTGTTGGTTGGTTGTAACTTATGATATGACTCTTTGATAAATTTTCATGAAGTTTTACGAAAATGGCATAAAGCATGATTTTCAACAAAATGTCCCTTTTTAGCATGTTTTTGCATGGTCATCATACTTGGTACATTTTTGTGTGCTAACCCATATTTCTACCTTTTTAACTACATGTGTAGGTTCCGGCAGGTGATTGCATTCTCTAGTGAAGCTTGGGACTAGAGTTTTCTCTCAAGACCTCTTTTGGTATGGCCTCATATGTCGAGGACAAAGACTTCTATTGTTTCTAGTTATTTCTTATTTTGAGACTATTGTTAAGATTTCAATTGTAAAGGGCTGTGACCCTATCTTGTTAAAGTTTTGGTTAAGATGGTCATGTGAGACTTAGTCTTCCGTTGTGTCCTTTGAAGGTTGTTTTTAATGGAAATGTCACTTAAACTTTCTGACATTTAGATTAAATGTTGAGAAAATAAATTTCAAGACACTTACTTGTGACATTTATAAAAGGCATAATACATATATTGGCCCCTAAACTTGGCTTCAAATTTTAACTTTGACCTCCAACTTTCATAATGCACAAATATGCACTTTAACTATCCTACCTTTAAATAAATAAACACGAGATTTTTGGAGCCAAAAGCGTGAAATGCAAGCGCTGCCACGTGTATTAGTGACCCACTCAATGGCTGCCAACTATTCAATGCATGTGGGCCCGTTTTCCTGTCTATTTGACACCTTTTCAATTTGCCATGCATTTATTTTAATGGATATGGACCCCACCTCACTAATTCCATTCACTTCTCTTTATTTTTGCCTCACAACTTCTTCCTTCACTTTCATTTTGTGGTAAATTAATATTTGAAAATGTCAATTATTCAATTTATAATTTATTTGTCTTATTTCTTTTTTTAATTTATGTGTATTCAAAGATTACATTTAAGATACTATAAATTATTAGACTTAATATTTAAAAAAATTTATTACAAATTTGAAAATTACGTAATATACACTATTAATTACAATAATTACTAATTTAAAATATTTTTTCAATCTAATAAGAGCCTACAAACACACTATACGTTATATTTAAAAGTACTATAAATCATAATTAAAATATATTTTTTTTAGAAAATTTTTTGTTGACTCTTGAAATTCTATTGGTGACACATGAATTTGAATAGATGGAACAATATATATTATTGAAAGTTAACAATACTATAAGTTATTCGAAAATGACGTTAATGATTTTTATAAATTATAACAAATTAGCAACTAAAATATTTTTGAAAAAACATACAAAAAATTAGTTGATGAATCAGCCACCACACCGTGGACATGTATGCTTTTTGTGATTAAAATTGAGTTTAAGGGTTATTTTGGTCATTTAAGGATTTTTCTTTAAACTTCAAGCTTTATTAATAGTGATGTATTCATTTTAGAGTTAACATGAACATTTACTACCATATAAATATATAAAATTTATTCAAATTTAAAATTTTAAACTATTTATTTAACGTCAATTAAAAATTAACTTTTAAATTAATTATTAGCACGGGCTCTTCATCACTAGTATATAATATAATAAGCGGGAATAGAGAGGACGTTGGGGTCGACACGTGTTCCTTTTTCCTTCTGGACAAAAAAAGACTATACAGGCAGGAGGTCAACCTGTAAAAAAAAAGGGGGACCCATATTTTACTATTGAAGGATGCGTGTTTCTTTTAAATTTCTTTTACCATACTAAATAATTGTATAAAATATTATAAATCACGATAATTAATTACTTAAATATTTAAAAGATATAAAAATATATAAAAGATCTGATTGACTCTTCAAATTTTACCGGTGACGCATAAATTCGGACAAATGAAATAATATATATTATTTGAAAATTTCTTAGAAAGTACTATAAATTACAGTAATTAACAGCTAGAAATATTTCAAAGACAAAAAAAATTGATTGAATCTCAAAAAAAAAATTTAGTACTACACGTGTTCCTTTTTCCTTTTTGCAAAAAAAAAACTTCATTATAATTTTTTTTCGTAATAACAAAAAAATTTATTAAATGTCACTTGCATTTTGCAGTAAACAACAAATAATGCAAAAAAGAGGGGAAAATTGTTGAAAAAAATATAAAAAGGGTTTAATTGTCCTTTCAATGTTTTTTTTACTGTTGACCCCCTGAATTTTTACATCTGATGCGCCTAATTTGAGTGTATTTCACGCATTTTGCCAGGTAGGATCCGAGTGTTTTTTTGTTTAAGTTTTGGATAGTTAAAGTGCCTATTTGTGCACTTACAAAGTTAAAGGTCAAAGTTAAAATTTGCAGCCAAGTTTAGGGGTCAATATATGTATTATCCCTTTATAAAATGTCACATTGAAATTTTTGACACTTTAGTTAATGTCAACAAATGCTATTATTGAATGTCATAAAAATTGGTGACATTATTTTATATTTTGCTAAATGTCATATTAATATTCTAATGTCACTACCAAGTTTCTTTAAACATCCCAGGAAAATCTATATATAGTTTTGCTCAAGACACAAATACATACAAACACACCGTGCATTCAAAATTATCTTCTTCATGTAAACAAGAAATATTATATAAAGCAAATATTTTCTAATATTATAATCAAAGAACAAAATAGCAACATAATAAGTTTCCTGTAAAAATAAACAATGTCAAAACAAATTATCTTTTCTATCTCAAGTAAAATTGAGATCTAACTAAATGTAATAATCTCAACATAAAACCAACTAATTAACTCCTAATTCAAATGGAATTAAAATCTCCAGTAAATTTGCAATAAATCTTTATGAAATCATCAATCCAAAAGTCGAGCATGTTGAAGTTGATACTTGACCTCAATTTCCTTAAAAATTCTGCACAAGAAATGCACATAAGAAAATTTATAACTATATGATAATAGAAATTAGATCCCCATTAACTAGAATAAATTGGGATATCAAAAATGACTAATTGAATTTTTCTAAAAACAAAAATATTAAGGAATTGATGCAAAAGCAGTAATTATATATATATGAAATTTTCCTCCTTTTGAAAGAAAAGAAAGATCTTGTAGTTGTTTTCAAACATACCCACTTCTTTTTATTTGTTCCAACTACGGTAGTTCCAGTCTTCTTGATCATGTTAGCCTAAGAAAAAATATTAAATTGATTAATTTGATACTTTATGAAATACAAAACTTAACATTTCATTGAATACATAAGTGTGCCAATTTTTCAGGAAGGAAAATAAAAAAGGCAACAAGAGAATCAACAAATTAATTGAAGCAAGCTCACTATTTTAGAGAAACAAGATAGATATGAAGCAGGGTAGCTATGTGCAAACCCATAATCAGCAAAATAATGCCAAAAATGAGGCAATCCCAGAGCTTGAACCTTATACTGTCATACAACTTTTTCGATTAAATTGAGGCATAATGAGGATTCAAAGATGGACTCAAGGCAGAAAAAAGGAACAAAAATAAGGGTGTGATCAAGTAAGAACTGAACAACATAATATGCAGTCGAGTGACAGGAAAAATAATACAACATCACAGATAGACTCAAGGCAGCATTATTACAAAGAAAAAGAGCCAAATCAGCAGGAAGAACAATGGAAAACTCAAAAAAAGAAGAATAACAAAAACAATATAAACAATGAGAAGAGACCTAAAACACCTCAAGAACAAATTATGTTCAAAAATTTTGGTACCTTTATTCCATATTTTTTATCCACAATCCAGATATTTCAGCATGAATTAAATTTTTTCTTTTTTTATAAAGTATAGCATGAATTAAGACAGTCAGAATAAAAAGTTTAATTTTCCCAAAGCAGAGACTTGCCAAATAGTTAAGGAATAAAATGGAGTGGCATGAGAATGCCAGCTTGCTAATCATAAGGAACTGATAAAGCATGTGAAAGAAAATAACTTTAGGCAGATGGTGTTTCCACAGAGATTCTGCACTACTCCCTATTATACCTTTTAAGCAAAAGGATCAGAATTCACTGAAGAGAAGCTTGTGGCACACTTTCTAATCAGGAACCAAGGAAAAAAATAATCAATTGGGTTCAAGGGAAACATGGGATGTTATCTCATGGTTGTAGTTCAAGTATTGTTGCTGAAATTTCGTGAATGGGGCCAACGTTTTAAGCATGGCTAATGGCACAACATCTGGTATGGCACCGCTAGCACACGTTGTTATGTATAAAGTCTGTTGAAGTATTGGTTATCCTGAGACCGATATATTGGCTGCAAGATGTTGCAATCGAAGATGGGGTTGATGTACTATCTATTTCCTTTGGCACAAAGTCTAACCAATTGTGGACGTCAGACGTTATTGCAGAAGGTGCATTACTGCTACGAAAAAGGGGATTCTTGTTAGTTGTTCAGCTGGCAATACAGGTTCACTACCAGACACTGTAAATAATCGAGATCCATGGCTTCTCACGGTTGGTGCAAACACTACTGATAGAAAACTAAGAGCCACAGTATGTCTTGGTGATAGAAAAGAAATTGACGGGGAATCAGGATTCCAGCCCAAAGACTTCTCTGAGACACTGTCACCACTGATTAGAAGTGTCAATGATGCATTTTGCAGCGCAGAGGCACTGGAGAATATGAATATCAAAGGAAAATTTGTATTGTGTATATCTGATAGTAATGTTACTAGAATTGATATGGGACATCATGTGAAGGATGCTAGTGGTGTTGGAATGATACTCATGAATGATGAATTGCGAGGGTTCAATATCTCTGCCGAACCACAGGTTGTTCCAGCAGCACATGAGGTAATCCAAGCTTAATCTATGACATCAAACCCGAGGATTATGCTCATTATTTATGTGGTTTAAATTACCCAAACAAAGTAGCTTATATGTTTGTATTGAGAAAAGTGAATTGCTGATCAACAATTCCCGAAGCAGAACTAAATTATCTTCTTTTTCAATTGGACTTGGATTAGAAGCTCAAACATATACGAGGACAATGACTAATGTTTGTGAAGGTGTCTCATCCTACATTGTAGAGATTTTTTTACCATAATCCAATAGATTCAAGAGATAACAACAAGCTAATAATTAGTATTAAAGAAGAACCAAAGCTATTGCAACAACACAATTAATATTATGTGACGAACTATATATCATTTGAAGGGCAACCAAGTTCGTACGTCCTCGACCGATTGAACCAATGATAAAGAAAAACAATAGCTACACCACGACTTGAGTTCACGCGTATAGTCAAAGAATCAAAAAGAGAGTAGGCAAAGGACAACAAAAGTTAATCAAAGAATTGTAATCGACCCTAAGTAAAGCTCTATGTAAAGAACGGGCAACCATCAGGCATGTGCAACTTCGATTTGTAATTGGTTCACAATTTTTGGAAATTCAGACAAGGTATTTTGCATCAGAAATGCTTTAGCAACAACTAATATCTGCTTCTTGAATATAACAATTGAAGTAGCCTAGAGGCAAAGTACTTCACCAAATTGGTACTCTTTAAGGATAAAGCCAACTTTGGTTAGCACATTCTCAGTAATTGTTGGTTAGGTCTACTAACATAGATTAGACTCATATTTAAGTATCTAGAGTTAAGCACAGGAATATTAAACAAACTTAACTGAAGTTGCACAAGCAATTCCTAGAAAATTCACAGTCATACAGGTAAAATTATTATTACACATAACTCTTATATTGATCTTGTTAAACCAGATTTGCCAACCAGTCCAGGTACAGGCAAAAATCATAATGAAGACAAGGCAGTGGCTGGGAAAACACAGGCAAACAAGTGAAATCCTTGAAATAGTCTACATCTCTATCCCTTGACCAGGAAGAAAGTGAAATCTTCAGTCTCCTTTACTTATCTGTGGTCCTATATAAGGAAGGAAGTGGAATTCTCTACCTGGTTTAGACTTTGTACTTCTTTTTATGCTCTATTAGTAGTTTAGTACTCTAAACTATTTGCACTAGTTATTCTATCTTTATTCGTGTGGTGATCTGTTGATTCTGTCATTTTGATTTTTTGGTATTTATAAAATTGAGGAAATGACCTGTGTTCTAGAAGTGCTACTCTAATGATTTTGGATATGTTGAGGCTGTATAATATCATAGTTTCTTTTCCATTTTGAGTCGTGCCTACAATTTTAATAACAGATACATTTCTAGTGTCTCCTTGATAAATTAGCATCTCTTACATATTTGCCTATGAATTCCAATGTCCGAATGTGTTTTTCCTTCCTTTATCCTTACTGTGTTAGTGTTGTGCAGCTGCCTGTATGACGTGGGAGTTGGCTGAGTTAGGAAAGCACTTCATCACTACAATAATTAATGGTTTTGATCTGGTGCCTACATTTAAAACCGATTATGTGTTACCAACCCCTATATCCCAAAATCCTCCCTCTATGCCTAATGTACTTGCAGGCATGGATAAAGAAGGAAATTTCAAAGGCCTCTAAGATCACAGGTATTGAATCAATGCTCCCATTTCCCCTCACCCCTTTAGATAATTGTTTAATTGTTGTGGAAGCTGTTGGAGTGTTGGATGGAGGGTTGAAGGAGAATATTACTAACTTGTAGGAAGGGGTATCTAAAGGGGGGTTTCTGCATCACGATATACATGAGAATTTACACACTGACCTTAAGAAAGACCCTAGAGATTCTGCTACCACTTCTCATCAGACCATACAAGAGAACCAGCACAATCAGCTCATCCATCAGGGAAAGGTTTCCGGTCAGGGACACAGTAAACAGAATGATCAACAGGGTAATCTTAATACTTCTCATAACACTCAGAAAAAGAATCAGAAAAAAGAATATTCATTAGAGAGAATAGGAACAAAACATACAAGACAGGGTAATATGGGTTTATTGCTTGCATGTGGTTACACATTTAGTTTTAGGTTCTTATATTCTTGTGTTGTTGTGATGATTTTTTTACACGTGTCCTGTGATTATTTCAATTTTTGCATCAATTGTAGGGTTAATGCTATTACTAAGAAGTGAGAATCCACAATATTGACTCGAAATTCTAGTAGAATGAAAACTGTCTGATGAATGTGGCGAATGCCAATATGGTGGAGGTCAATGCCAGACTGATGAAACCAACAAATTTTCTTGTCACAAAGGTAGACATCTCCAAAATAATCTATACTTTCAAGGTCAAGTTCATCTTCTTAAATCCCTTTCTTTTTTCATGCCACATAGATAATATATTTCATATTATTTCCCCCTTCTGTAGATGCAAAAACACCTACAAGTAGTACCAATCAAAGAAAAGAAACAACTGGAAGAAAGATGGTGGAGCTCATTCGATGAGGTCTTCAATGGTAGAATCGAAGAAGGTATTGAGATTAGCAACTTATTTGTGTGGTATTTAGTGATTGATAAAACCTTTTTGTGCTGGTAGTAGTGCTTTAAAAGGCTTCTTAGCGCTAGGCGAGCCTCAGTGGTAGAGCTTGTCTCATGAGGCCTATGCCCAAATGTTTAACTGTTGAGTAGTGGGTCTTATACATGTAGAAAACATACAGATTTGTTCTGAACGGGAGTCTCGTATAGGTCTTAAGTCCAAAGTTTTAGTTGTCGAGAAATATCGCCCTCGCGAAAGCAAAAATCAGAATGTTCATCACAATTATTTAATCGTTACAAAAAAGGAAAGTCACTGAAACACCATTACCTCCTCCAACGAAGTTAAATTCACTTCCTTTTTCGCATCTTTTACAACAACTTCAAGGTGTTGAATTTGGTGAGTCTTCTTAGTATATATCTTTAATATTGACATATTCAGAATTTGAAATTTTTGATTGTCAACTATCTCAAATTGGATAAAAAAAAAAGAGAAAATAAAGGTTTGTATAACTTTTTGTTAGAAATTATTAAGTTAGTACCAAAAATCTACATCTCATATATCTTAAATATGTACTTAGATAATGATAGCTTTAACTTATATTTGTATTAGTTATCTGTCTCTCTCTTTGTTAATAAGGTTCCATTTTGGATTCAGAGCTCTGTTACTCTAAATATGTTATATTGGTGTTCGTTATTTGCATCTCTCTTCATTAATATGGATCCATTTTGAGTTCAACTCTATTGCTTAGTATGATATGACCACTTACAATCATGAAAGTGCAGCTACTTATATTATTTATTTTAAGGAAAATTAGTTGGTGAGATTGGTTAAGTTGGTGAGAGTATAAGATATTTTTGTCTTGATGCATTGTAAATCTTGTATATTTGTGTCTCAAGAATTGTTCATACTGTTAAAGAGTCATTGAACCTTGAAATGGTTGCCATATGTCATTTCATTTTTGATTAAGTACTTGTTAAGTTGTGCCACTACATTTTCTTTTTTTTCCCCACCAACTATATGGTTGTTAAATATTTGTTTAAACTTGATGTATAAAGTGTAAATGCTTTGGGTTTTTTGTTTTAGTATTAGTCAATGTTACTGGGAAGTTAAAGAACTCCATTTCAATGTCATCTTCTATTAATCCGTATAAAATGATGTTTAGGGAAAAGGTTTATTAGATCTTTCAAGTTCAACTGAATAACGACATTACGCTGTTCATACCAACAGACTGGCAGTGGTAGAAAATTGTAGCACAATGCAATATACATCTGATCAAACCAAGTGATACCGATAGGCCATTGTTATGGACAACAAGTAATTACGTGATTGATGCCCCTGGTGTGTATATATATAGCCAAATTTCTTCGTTTCTAGGGAGATTTCTGCACTCTATATATAGTAGGATCGCGTTCATTTTGAACTTACATTAATGCACATATGAGTCCGGCATCTTGTTTTATTGTGTAATCTGGAAATTGCAGGACTGTTTGATATTTCCCATGATCCTGATTTTGTTATAAAAGAACTTGTTAAGTGCTTTGATCTGGCTAAGGATGGCATCCATGCTCTACTTTTGGTTCTGTCTGTACGAACTCGGTTTTCAAAGGAAGAACAAGCTTCTGTGAAATGCTTTCTGGACCTTTATGAGAGAAAAATTAGTGATTACATGATTGTGGTCTTTACTGGAGGCGATGAGCTTCAAGAAAATGATGTGATTTTGGATGATTACTTAGACCATTGCCCTGAGCCTTTAAAGGTTAGATTATTTGCAGATATCTATGCAGTTAAATGGGCAGATCATACTTTCTTGTTTATTTGCATTTGAGCATTCTTCAAGTATCATATGTTCATAAAAAAGTTAAGATTGCTTGCTCTGCAGTGTGAAGGTTGATCTAAATGAATTATTTGTACTTCTGTTGCAGGAAACTCTAGAAAAATGTGGCAATAGACATGTACTTTTCGACAATAAGACTGAGGATCCAGTGAAGAAAGCTTGACAATTGAGAAATCTTATTTCACAAGTTAATTTGGTTGTGGAAAAAAATAGTGGAAAACCATATACAAAAACCTGTTCATGGAATTAAAGGTAACTTATCATGAGACGTTATGTTTCAACTTTCAACTACATAGATAGAAAGGAGTATTTTTACAAATTAAAAATAATATATATATATATACATGGAATAAGTTCAGATTCCTCTTCGTCCCAAACAACTCAAGCAAGAAATCTTGTAGTTTGTGACTGATCGAGTACCTTGTATGTATGATATTCTTGTACGTTTTCGTGTTTAACAGGTTGAATCTAAGCTGTGGGATATGAGGCATCTCAAAGCGGAGTTGGCAAAAGAGCTTGCTGCTCGGTTGCAAGCAGAACAAAATGCAGAAGCAGCTCTAATGAACTTGGAAGATATGAGTTCAATGGTGATGTATGAGGAACCCCAAGCAAAAAAATGGGAAATATTTCCTAGCAATGTGTCTTATTTTATGAAATACTAATTCTTGATGCATATGTTTTTTCATAAAATAAGTTGAGGAGTACCTATGTTTTTGTTTTTGGAGTTTAAAAGCATAAAACATTGTTTATGTATGAAGTTTTCAAAGCTCTCGTATTATTTTGAAGGCTTTCTTAGTAAAACAATCTTGGAAGGTTGTTTGTGCTATATTTCGAAGCTTTGACAAGTAGATTTTGTTGAGTTGGGAAAATACCTAGACCTACAAATGCAGTTAAAAACACTTTAAGGCCTGCTTGGAAAGCCCACCCTGGTAATTGGATTTAGTGTAATTGGTGTAATTACACTGTCTGTCCTTTTTAGTTGGACATGTAATTATCTGGTCAGCAGGTAATTTGGTGTAATTGATCTGGTGTAATTGATCGGGTGTAATTACACTCTCCAATTCATGGGGGCTGTGAATTAATGGTAATTATATGATATAATTACAAGTTGATTACTTTTTAATTTCTTTCCTTTTATTTTTGTTTTAATCTTTTTCATTTTAATGCATTTTTTATTTTTTTAATTATTTTTTCATATTATTTATATTTCATTTCCTTCTTATTCTCAACCTTTACTTCATGCGATTTCATTCAACTTTTTGTATCTTCTAAAATAATCAGTATGATTTTGTTAGTATTCTAATTTTTAAATAAAAGTAGAATTCATTTTTGAATAAAGTTATGGACTTACATTTTCCTTTTTCTTTGCTGATTGTGACCTCTGTGAGCTTCATTTTTCTTTAAGTTTTGATAGAATGAAATTTTATATTTTAATGTGGATCAGTAGCCTATATGTTGTCTTGGGAAGGCACTGCCTTCAAGATGAATTAGCTTTGCAAGTGATTCTTTATTTTTTTAGATGTCTCTTGTCTTTAAAATGTTGAAATTTATAAAGAGTTGTCTTCCAGCAGTCCATTATGCCTAAGGGAAATTACACCAGCATTCCATTTTGTTACTCACTGTTTTCATAACAGTACCACTACACTGGGAAGGGACTGGGAAGGTATTGTTAAAAGTGACTAGTATTGAGCATATTAAATACATGATTTATTTCACTAACTTATTTTTATTTTGAATGTGCAGGAAAATGCCAGTAATAGAATTTGAATACTGGCCAGAAGTAAACTCGATCTATTATAGTGAACAATGAAGAGTTTTTGTACTATTGTCATGTATGTTTGAATGCATTTGGTTTGTGGAATTTATTGATAAGAGATCTTTAAGCAATTGATTTTTAAGTATCGGTTGTACAAGACATGTTTCCCGAAATTTATTTGAAATATATTCCTTCGATTTATTTATTAGTTAATTTTGTGCTTTTGATCAATTATATATTTAATTAAGTGATTATTGAATATATGCAAATAAAAGTTATTATTCTCAAAAATAAAAAATTGTGGCTACAAAGATTCTACACAACATTGCCAAACTTCAAAAGTGTTGCTATAGGGACGTCCAACGTGTTGCTTAGACTTGATTTTGATGACGCTTGAACTTTTAGACTCCATTGTGAATATGTGAATCAAGTGGAATTTGAATGTTTAGGAATGTATTTGATGTTTTGTATTGTTATGTTATTTTTTATGGATGGATGGTAGTATAATTTAGCAGGTGTTGTACCAAAATAAACAACATTTTTGTGTAATAAAAGTAGCTTTCATATAGAATTATTTTTTAGAAAATTAAAAATGCCATCTATAATAGTCGGAAGATCACCTAATAGTTAATTAATTAACTATTACGACAACCATAGTCGGCGTTATTAAATAAATAAATTATTATTTAATAAGTATTCCGACTACAGTAGTCAATAGTATTTAAATTAATAAAATATTCTTTTACTACCGTTCCGACTACAATAGTCAGCAGTTCAGATACTTTAATGGTCGGGTTTTAATTTATATGTAGTGACTATGGTAGTCGGCAAGTACTTTTCGACGCTCAGTCTGCCTCAAAAGTAGTCAGAAAGTCATTGGAAAACTCCATTTTCCGACTACATTCCGACCAATTTTGAAGTCGGCAAACAACGAAATTCTAGTAGTGTAATATATTTGACATTTGTATTAAATGTCGCTATTTTACCAACACTTTTGCTAAAAGTCGCTAAAATCAATGACATTTTACAACAATGTTACTATTTTGGTGAAATTTTGCAGTAAATGTCATAATATATTAGACATTTATATTAAATATCACTATTTAAGCAATATTTTTTCTAAATGTCACTAAAACCAATGACATTTTGTAATAAATGTCATTTTATATTCGACATTTGTAGCAAAATGTCATCATTTAAATGATATTTTTTCTAAATGTCACTAAAAACAAGATATTTTGCAATAAATGTCATTATCATAGTGACATTTTGGACCAAATGTCATTATATTTACGATATTTGATACCAAATGTCATTATTTCTATGACATTTGACATCAAATGTCATTGTTTTATGACATTTTGTTCTTAAATGTCGTGAAATTCTTTATTTTTCGACATTTGTTTCAAATGTCACCAAATTAATGTTGTCGTATGTACATTTTCTTGTAGTGCATTGATGCTCTTAATGTGATAGTAGTGATTTGTGAGAGAGGACAGGGGGTGACTACTGAGGTTATGGCTTTGAAAGCCGAGGTTTCTGAGCTTAGGAAGGATGTGGACCATCTGAAGTCCACAGACTTCACTTCGTTGTTTGAGTCAGTTGAGATCCCCGAGGATCCGATTGCTGAGATTCCAGCCCATGCTGAGGTACCTCCAGCTACCACCTGAGATGATATTATGGAGGATGTTGCTGCTGCTGAGTTTGAGGGAGAGACCGATGAGAAGCAGCTTGAGGAGCAAGATGCAGCTGTCTATGATGATTTGGCAGACCTAGAGGGTGCTATGATTGAGCTTGCCCGACAGGCCTCTTTGAGAGACACTACCATGGATGGATCTAGTGTAGTTGTAGCTGATGCTACACCGGGCACTGATGCCCAACCTCAGAGTGTTACCCCGGACATTGGTTCCCCGAGAGATGGAGCGACTGAGTAGACATGATCATTCTTTACCTCCCTCTCTATTGTTTTTATTAATTATTGTTATTTTAGTTGCAGTTGAGGACAACTGCTTTTCTTTTGTGGGTAGGGTTAGGTATTTCCATGCCTACCTCTTGTGATTATATTTTATGTGTGAATATTGGGTTTTGATCTATATATGTGTTTTGATCTTAATCTTGTGGATGTTTTAGCTTGTGGCCCCTGTTTTGAATGGAATTGGTTTTGAACCGAATTTTAAAATTTGCCACCTCTTTTCTGTGTGATTGTGGTTGTTCTTATGCAAATTTGAGTGTCGGTTATGATCAATATCGATGGCTCTTAATTGAATGAAATGAATGTGCGGCTACGATGAGGCCAATGAAGTTGCATAGACAATGTGTGAACGTTTAGCATCTCGTTGTGACTAGCCGGTTATCAAATGAGTCTCTTGTGATGAACATTGCACACTAGTGAAAAAGTGTGGGTCTTGTTTGATATTGATGCCAATGCCTTGTGTTTTGATATTACTTTGAGCAATTGTGTGATGACACCTAGAGTTTTTCCCATTGGTCAGGTTGACTAAGTGATGCAAGCACTTGAAATGATCTTAGGCAACAATTTTGAAGAGTGAAACAATTTGACAATATACCGCTTTTATGGCCAACCTTGTGAGATGTGTGAACCTTGCTTGAACCCCATTGAGCCTTATCCATTTCTTGGAAGAAACTTGAACAATTGTGATCCCTTTTTATCCATCTACCCATAACTTCCATGAAGTGTGGTATGTGCGAATAACCAACTTAGAAAATCCTAAGTTGGGGTGTGGTGAAAAGAGAAGGAAAATAAAGAAGTGTAAGAAATCTCCCTTTGAGTAATGGTTTTGAAAAATATGGAACCTCTCTATATAAAAAAAAAGATAAAAGAAGCAAAGAAAAAGAATGAAAAAGTTGTGAAATAAAGTGATGAAAATTGCAAAAGAAATGGGGTGTCCGGTAATTCATATGAATTTGAATAATGGGGTGGATTATGAGCATGTTTGAATTGTAAAGAAAAGGAGGAATGTGATGTTCAGGTCACACTTCATGAAGGTAGAAGCCACTGAGCCTAAATGACCATACATTGACACTCAACCCAGTTACAAGCCATGAAAAGACCATTTTGATCTTGAGTGAGCTGAAGTGAATGTTGATTGGAAAATAAGGGCAAACCTATGGGTGAAGTCATACATGTGTTCGTCTTTGTGAGTGTGAGAGTTGTATGTGATTCCTGAACTTTAAATTGTTGAGAAATAGTGTGTGAATATGGAATCATCTTTGTTGTGAGGGAATTTGAGTACCTTTGTTTTCTCCAAGGTTTCTAAGTAGACCTGAAGGTTTTGAAACTCAATTTGGAGATTTTGCAAGTGGGTTTTGAATTTTCTTCAAATTGAAGCATTGTAAAGGCTTAATTGCTCTTACTCAGTTGATGGCTAATCGATTTGGTAACAATTTTTATCTTTTTATGATGCTTCGCTAAAACCTCAATTATTGGGGTGTGATCATGTGATTATGGGTTGATTTAGTTTATGGGTATTGTTAATTACTAGTCTAAATGCTATATTGAAGTGGGTTTAATCATTAGATGAGGTTTATTTTATGAATTGTAGTTGCAAATGCAGTTCTAATTTTGTGTTCTTAGCTTGCTCGAGAGAGAGGTTTTTGAACCAAAGCTTTTGATTAATGATTTGTAGGTATTGGGTTGATTTGGGTTCAGCTCAAGAGAGTGAATCCTAAGCCCAATCCTACCCATCTTGCTCGAGAGAGAAGATGCATTAAGGTTATGGGTTGTTCTTAATTGCTATGCTTGTTGATGTCCGAGAGAAATCACTTGAAGCGGAATAGTTGTTTGAGAGAAAGTTGTTTCAATTATAGTCTAGCCTACTCACTGATATTTAGCTATTTACTAGTAGTTTCAATTACCAATATATCGAAATTTGCTTATAATCGATCACATCCCGATAATTCTTCTCCTTATTGTTATCTCAAATTATTTGTGACTGCGTAGTAGCTGATAATTGCAAACCAAAAACCCCCCATTTGACATTCATATAAACACCTTTGATTTGATATGTCTTTTTCAATAATATCTATTCCTATAAATAGTTAGATCACATTCATACCTCATAATTGAATTTCAACACGTACCGCTCCATGTGGGATTTGACCCCAACTCATTTGTTGGGTTTTATACTGCTTCACGATCGTTTGCACTTAGAATTGGATGAGGTGTGCTTGAAACGTTAATCAGTAGATTAGTTACTCCTCTAATATTTGTAACAAATATTAGATTTACATATGAGAACTTATTGAAACAAAATCCTTTTTAGAAGGTGGCTATGTAGATTAGTTACTCCTCTAATATTTGTAAAATTGTAACTTGTAAGTTGTATGTTGAAATTTGATTTTATTTGAATAAATTTAAAGGCCTTTATTCAAGTCTTTTTTATACAATTATTGTCTTACATTTTAATTTTAAATTTGATACATAATACAATAATATATATCTATATATATACTAAACTTACTTTAAAATTTAAAATTTGAAATTTGAAATTTAAAGTTTGAATTTGAATTTGAAATTTGAAATTTAAAATTCAAATTTGAACTTTCAAGTTGGAAATTTCAAATTTTAAATTTAATTTTGAACTTTGAAATTTAAAAGATGAAATTTGAATTTTTCAAAACGTAAGCATTTTGACTAAGCTAAAAATGTTATTGAAAACAATAAAAAAAAATGTTATTCACAAAAATATAACTTCAATACAATTAAAGAAATATATAAAAATATATAAAATCCCGCGTCCTGTATCGTCCCGTCCCGTCAAACACTATCCCATCCCGTTAATATAATGGGACGGGATGGGATGTAATTTTGTCCCGTGAATCCCGGCCCGGTCTGGCCCAGTTCTGGTTAAATCCCACTCAACGTTGTCCCCCGACCGACCCGTCCCCCTATTTCCAGGCCCGCAGTCCCCGTCTCCATCCCCTTGCCTGGCCTAGCAGTGAGTGGGCATGCTCTGTGTACAAAGTAAGCAAAGAGTTGGTAAAGGTCGGAATGGAATATAATATGTAGTGTTGAAACCAATCTTTCAAACAAGTGAGGAACGAGGTCCACTAAGCGCTCGACATTTAATTAGCTTAAAATATGTTCACGATACCCACCTCAAGCTTATTCCAATAGTTCATATCTCACCCCTCTGTATTACTGTGCCTATTTTGTTTATTCTTTTCACTTTCCGCCGATTCTTCTTCCTCTTTCCTTTTTGTTCACAAATTCTTTTTATCAATTTCTGTGTTACTCTTTTTTGGGTTTTAAAAACACCAACGGAGCCTCAATATTGCAATTGATCATTGAGAAGTTGAAGTGTCTTCCTTTTATTTCCATTAAGGAGTTAAAAGTTTAATTGTATCATTTTAAATTGGGTTTTAAGATTTCAATTGAACTTTGATTTTAGGGATGGACCAATACATGAAAAGAAGTATGTAAAACTTGCTTGATGGGTTCCTCATACTGAGAGGTAAGTCATGAAAATCATTAAGTTTCTTCACCTTAACTTATATCAATACTTAGGTGTATCTTTGTTTCTTGCTTTGATTTCCTAGAATGGTATTTTGAATATGAAAAATGGGATGCTTATAAATCAAATTACCCAATATATTTTTCAAAAATAAATAATCATCAGAGTATGAGAAAAATATTCTTATTGGGTTTTTAGTAGACCTTACTTATTTGAATTTTTATGCAAATTAATTAGTTGCACTCTTGGTGCTTTTATGTGATAATCTTTATGCTTTCTTTAACTCCTCTTGATCAAATTAATTGAAATGTTTCCTCATCTTATTTCTTAAAAAAGACTGATTCTATATCCTCTATAGTCACGTTACATCAGTCGTCTATGCCAATGGTGGATATCTCTCTCTGTAAGTATGGAAATGATATATGGTACACACAATTCTTCTTGATGAATTCCAGAGGCAAAGACAATGGTCGGGTGGCAATGCATCACTTCTTACAAGGTTTGATGTTGTTTTATTGGTCGATGGTGAGACATCACTTCTTGCAAGGTTTGATGTTTTTCTAATGATCTCAATAGAATTTCTTCTCTTTTCTCATTGTTCATGCTATTATACCTATGAAGCATTGTTTTGATTTTAGGAGCTCTTCCATTTTTGCCATCTTCATTCTAATTTATAGTTCTTTTTGTTAAATTTGACAAGATTCATAGATGAATTAATGTGATGATTTGGTAGGAAGACAATTCTTCAATATTGGTATAAAAGTCAAGATAGTAACTTTGTAGGTGAAATTTAGGTAAACCATAAAATGATTTCACAAGTTAAACATGTACATTTTGACAGATTGTGATGTCATGGATGACATCAATAGGAAGAATTTATTCCTATAAATAGGTAGCTCTTAATTCATTTATAATACACCTCTCACTTGCCTTCTCATCTTCAAGGGAATTTGATCTTCTTTCTCTCTTGTAGTATTTCATTTGTACTCTTTTGGAGTGAAATAAATATTGGCTGGTTGTGTCTTAGGAGTAGGCAAACGAAAACAAAATTTTACCGAACCTCGTTAGTTCCTTGTGTTTTTTTTATTGTTATCTCATTTACTATTTATTAGCTACTTTTAGATATAGCAGTTATGATTTCATCACTCTTTATATATTTGTCTTCCGCAACGATTGGTATGAAAGCCAAGGTATTATCTAAGTATGCTCTGTGGTTGCAGCACAGTTTGGACTTCCACATTAGAAAAAAGGTTTACTTTGATCCTTACATTATTAGCTAGTAAATAGTATTTTTAGCAAAAATGGGAGAAAAAAATGATGAGTCCACATCAAATGTCAATAATACATCATCATTGGCATCTTCTCTTATGACAAGAATTATGTCGAATGCGAAATTTGCAGTTGAATTTTTTGACGGGTCAAGACATTTCAGAATGTGGCAAGGAGAGTTCCTTAATGTCCTTTTTCAACAAGGACTAGATATTTCCATAGAATAAAAGAAACCAGACAATGGAGGAGAAGAAGATTGAAAGATTATCAACCGTATTGCTTGCAGTACCATTCGATCTTATATTGCAAGAGAACAAAAGTATCCATACACGAAGGAAACATCTGCAAATAAATTATAGAATTCATTGGAAGAGAAATTCTAGAAGAAAAATAGTAAATATAAACTTTACATGAAAAGAAGATTGTTACGCTTCACTTATATTCCTAGTAGAACAATGAATGATCATATCATCAACTATAATAAGTGTAACACCCCGTATCTGAAAAAGGGAAATGAAACAACTTTTGGGAAGTTGCAGGTGCTAGCCACGGAGGCCAACCACTGCCCGTGGGTTGGACCACGGACCGTTGTGTGGTCCGTGGACTGGCCACCTTGCTAATGTTGCAGAGGCTAAAGACCACGACCTGACTTACAGACCGTAGGCTAGACCACGGTCCATGGTCGGGGTCGGTTCGCTGGAAAATTTCCAATTTTCTGATGACCAACGACGGTCCACCAGGACGGATCGTAGGTCAGACCACGATCCGTCTACTAGGGTCCGTTGGTGGTCAGCTGTCAGTTATTTTCAGGGGCAGTTGGGTCGTTTCCTAATTATTTAGTTCCTATACTATGTCATTTTGCCTATGTTTAGGACCCATATATAAGTCTTTTTCCCCCCCCCCCCCCCCGCCAAATTTCGCAATAGAAATCATTCTCTCCAAATTCACCAAAAAGAAGAACTCTCAAATAATTCTCTCTCTAGAACTTGAAGAAGAAGAAGGATTCACCTAGGGTTTCAAGACAAGGTCTCAATTGCTCCATTGAAAGATAGAATTTGGATTCAAGGTATGATAGTTTTCATTCATGGATTCCTTCCATCCATGGAGTTCCCAAATTCCTCTCTTTCAAAAGTTAAATTCTCCAATTGAGTTAGGGTTTTCTTCAATTATCATGGTTTCTCTTTAATATTGATTTCGATGATTGAATTATGATCTCTTAAGCATGAATTGATGAAGTACTATGATTTTATGATGATTTTCCCTATGAACCCATGTAATCCCCATGTTTTCAAGTTATGAATCATATGATGTGGGATTTTGATTTTTAAGGAAGATTTTTATGAAATTAAGCATGTATTGCTAGCTTTATATGAATTTATGATGAAATCCATATCTAACCCATGTTTTCTAAGCATTGATGATTGAAAGTGGGTTTTGAACCTCAAGAGGCAAATTATGGACTTATGCATTTTCTTATAAAATCTATGTATGTAATGACCCTCCAGGTCATTTTTAAATTAAAGAANTTTTCTTATAAAATCTATGTAAATGTTTTAAGGGTGCTTTGAGAGTAATGTACCAATGATGATAAACATGATGTGTTATTGAAAGGATTTTCTCAATGTACACATAAGAGCAAGATGTGAAAGTTTTTCTCACATAGAAATGATTCTTAGGTTGAAATGTTTTCTCACATAATTGAATTAAAGAGTAAGAGCTATCCTAATGAAACTAACTTGGATTGGTTGTCCAAGGACACCTTTCCATGGATTATGAAATAAGTCAAGACTTAATAACTATTCTGCAGGATTTATTCTTAGCACCGAGAGGATATTGATTATGAGATGGAAGCTCTCCCATTAGTAGAGGCCAGGTTTCTAGTTGCAATCTCATGACACTACTAAAAAAACAGTGAATACCGACCTTCGGAGGTCGGTATTCCCTGAAATACCGACCTAAAACCGACATCCCAGCTTAGGTCGGAAAAAGCTTGGTCGCTATTCAATACGGACCTCTGGAGGTTGGTATTTTTATTTTTGTAATGTTGAAATTCCGACCTCCGGAGGTCGGTATTTTTATTTTTGTATTTTTGAAATTTCGACCTCCGGAGGTCGGTATTTTTATTTTTGTAATGTTGAAATTCCGACCTCTGGAGGTCGGTATTTTTATTTTTGTAAT
>NC_064291.1:17298306-17302043 GCF_019186545.1 Solanum stenotomum | reverse complement strand
ATATATAATTTAACTACACATCAACATATAATATATGTATATACATCTATGTGTATATATATATATATATATATTCACACACACATATATATATACATAATTATTTTAATATAAACTCACCTCTTGAGGTTGATTTTATTAATTAAATATATATAATTTAACTACACATCAACATATAATATATGTATATACATCTATGTGTATATATATATATATATATATTCACACACACATATATATATACATAATTATTTTAATATAAACTCACCTCTTGAGGTTGATTTTATTAATTAAACATATATATATATATATGTATCACATTAAATTTTAAGAACACAAAATTGTCCTCCGGAAAACGATTTAAATAAAATTAAATCAAAATAGAAAATAATACCGACATCAAGAGGTCGGTTTTTATTGTAATTCATTTTCTGGGAAAAATTCCGACTTCTTGAGGTCGAAATTTGGTTTACCCGCAATCGCAAACCGACCTCCGGATGTTGCTTTTAGAAGTAATTAGATGAAATAAAAATACCGACCTCCGGATGTCGCTTTAATTAATAGTCGAAATAAAAATACCGACCTCATGAGGTCGGTATTTTAATTACATACTATTTAATTTTTACCGACATTTGGAAGTCGGTATTATGAAATATTTAATTGAGAAAAAATTTCGACCTCAGGAGGTCGGAATTTTTAATGAATTACAATAAAAACCGACCTCTTGATGTTTGTATTATTTTCTCAATTAAATATAAAAAATACCGACCTCATGAGGTCGATATTTTATATTAATTTATTTTTACTATTTAATTTTACCGACATACGGAAGTCGGTATTATAATTTTTTTGTTTTTTATTTTATACAAAACCTATTGAGAAAAAATAAAATATTGTTATTTATTTATTTTTTTAATACCGACATCAAGAGGTCGGTTTTTATTGTAATTCATTTTTTCCGAGAAAATTTCCGACCTCCAGAGGTCGGAATTTGGGTTTCCCGCTTTCCGCAAACCGACCTCCGATGTTGCTTTTAAAAGTAATTAGATGAAATAAAAATACCGACCTCCNAACGCTCTAAACGATGAAATGAATTCTTTAATTTAAAAATGACCTGGAGGGTCATTACACCCGCTTTCCGCAAACCGACCTCCGGATGTCGCTTTAATTAATAGTAATTAGATGAAATAAAAATATCGACCTCCGGATGTCGCTTTAATTATTAGTAATTAGATGAAATAAAAATACCGACCTCATGAGGTCGGTATTTTAATTACATACTACCGACATTCGGAAGTCGGAATTATAAAATATTTAATTGAGAAAAAATTCCGACTTCCTGAGGTCGGAATTTTTAATGAATTACAATAAAAACCGACCTCTTGATGTCGGTATTATTTTCTCAATTAAATATAAAAAACCGACCTCATGAGGTCGGTATTTTTATTGTAATTCATTTTTTCCGGGAAAAATTCCGACCTCCGGAGGTCGGAATTTGATTTTCCCGCTTTATTTTACATAAAAACCGACTACTTGTAAATACCGACCTCCATTTGAGGTCGGAAATTTTTAGGTCGGTATTCACTGTTTTTTTAGTAGTGTGAGATGGAAGCTCTCTCTCTAGTAGAGGTCGGGTTTCTAGTATTAATCTCCACTTAATCTAGAAGTTCATGGTCCTTACCTTAGCAAATAGGACAACCCTTTTTCGGTGTGGAAGACACCGAGGGATCATGTTATAACTCACATGGTCTCTATGTCGGTTAAGGCTAATTCCCCACATTAATAATGAACTAATATTACTTCAAGAAGTATCGCATATGAGTTCAAAGGTTTTAAAGATGATGTTAGCTTGCATTGACCATGGTTTTATGACTTATGTTTTCTAACTCTCTTATATCATCTTTTAGCTTGGTTAATTCCATGTCCTGAAATGAAATGTCCCTTTTAGCATGATTTAACTGTTTTTATGCATGACTATCATACTTGGTACATTGTTTTGCACTAACGCATACTCTTGCCTACATTTCCCCAATTGTAGGGTGCGACAGTCAGGGTCATCATTTTGTAGCTAGAGGTTGACTTGAGATATTTTCGAGCTTTGGTGAGTCCTCATGATTCTAGGATGGACTTTCATTGTTTAGTTCCTTTTATTGTATTTCACTTTTGAACATGATGTATGGGCTAGGCCCAATTTCATTCTATTGTATTAGATGGCTATATTGAGACAAATGTTTTAGACTTCCGCTTTTTCTTTTATAAAATATTTTGGACTTGGACTATTATTTTACTCTTATTGTACTATTTCTTATGTTATGAGAGCTAATGTCACGACCCAGGGTACCCCCTAGATGTTACAGTACGTATAAGACCCCGAGAGGCCTCATACAAGCCTCATATCATAACATAAAGTAATAGAAAATGGTGCATAAATTTAAAACATTTTAATACAATCACAGTCTTTCATAAAGTGAGCGGAAGTCTAATACAATTGTCTCAAACCATCTAAACATGAACAATAGAATATCCTTGGGACACAACCCATACAATAGTCCAAAATATAAAAGAAAGGCTTAAAGGAAAGTTGTGGTCAAATCCTCGAATGCTATGAGGACTCACCAAATCTTCACTCCTTGATCAGCTATGAACCTAGCCAGGAGTGTGAGAATCAATGTCGTCGGATCCTACATTTTTATTAAAAAAAATGTAGGTAAGAGTATGTGTTAATACAAACAAGTACTAAATATGATAGCTAGCATAAACAACATAAACATAATGGTTAGTCAATATAAACCATAAGCATAATCAAGAACATAAATCATCATCATGATAAAGGAGGAATACTTCATAAGCAACCTCTACTTAACCTTACTCAAGACTTGGGTCATCCACCTCTAATCATGCTTACATCATGGAAGACATATCAAGCAACACTCCAAGATAATCATCTTCATAACATAATCACATTAGTCATACTTACTTTTGAAGACATGGGGATTCACCTCCTTGCCTAGATTAAAAAGGCTAATGGGTATTCATTTGCTTTTTAAGAAGAATTATTTTTGGTAGGTGAGGAATGTTTTTGGTAGGTGAGGAGTTCATGCTTTTATGTTTTTAAAACTTTTATTGTAATATTATTTGGCTAAGTGTTTTAATCTTGATATTTCTTTAATATTATTTATGATATATTCTAGGTATAACATATCTTGGGTTCTTTGGTACATATATAAATTTTCCTCCATTAATTGCTCTAATAGTTTTATATCTTCCATAGATTCTATCCAATATTGTAAATATTTGTAGTTCATTTTAATCTGAATTTATTTCTAAATCATACCATTCTATTTTTTCAAGGTTTAAATCGTGTAGGTCTATTTCATACCATTGTTGGTTTAATATATCTTCTGGTTCGTTATCATTAAATATTTTTTCCCATATTATTCTTCTTAATTCAATTATTTCTATACCTTTAAGTGTATATAAGATTAAAGTTTCATAGTTTTTTATCATTTCATCATGAACGTATGTGTCACGACCCGATTTAACAAGTCATGATGGCACCTGCTATAACCCACCAGCAGGTAAGCCAACCCGTAACCCGGAACAACAAGTAATGGGTCTGAGGGTAGAAATTAAACAAGAGTAGGAAAATAACAATATAAACAAATAAAGATCCATCCCAGAACCTGGAAGTCACCAGTACAGAGCTACTACAAAATGAGTACAAGTCCCAAAACTGG
>NC_064291.1:17292309-17295756 GCF_019186545.1 Solanum stenotomum | reverse complement strand
AAAAATTCTACAACCCTTCAAACTTAAATTTCGATGTTTCGGACTCGTTCGGAGTCGGAAAAATACAAACCTTATATGGAATCTGATTGGAAACGATATTTCGGACTCAACGGTGAAGGCGGAATTTCCATTTGGAGCTCGCTTCGATGAAAAGTGGGTCCCACACCCAGTATCATTTGAACCAGATTCCACAATTGCTATCTAAAGTCTTGAGAAGTGAACAAAGGGTCGTTCTAGACCAAAATCGATCTTCCGAAGCTAACCTAGCTACCAGAATTTTCATCTGAGCACGTCTTCCAAGAAGGTTGACCAAAGTCAACTTTTCAAGTCATTACAGTATGTAGTCATGTTCTTTATCATGCAGGTTTTTTATTTCAAATTATTCATTCCTATCATATTCATAATTGATTAAATTCATATTAGATCATTATGAACTAGATTATCTGTTTATCATGTTCTCCTGTCACTACTAGCATCGTACTTTAGCGAATACTTCCTTCTTATCAGCGCTTCGACTTTGTTTACTCCCCTAGGCTTCCCTCGCCTACCGATTTCAACATTAGGATGACATAGTATAGAAGTTTTCTCCCTGTTTCCAGTGTGCTAATAAACTAGAAATCATGATTCAAATAATTCTAATACATAATAACTAATATAAATTTATTCAATCATATATATGATATTCAGGAATATATGAAATTAGTTCCGCATATTTTTTGAACAATATACCTTTGCCTCTTGTTTATTCATGCTATCTGAAATATCTGGTTTGATTTCAGATTGTTGCTCCATTATCTTTTAAAATATTAGTTTTTAGTTGAGAGAGTTTTTGAAAGGGATTCTTATATATTAGGCATTGCCTGCCCTTTTAAGTTACATATACATTCCTTTATATAAAAAGAAATTTCATACTATACTACAATAATGCACTACTATTCACTTTACACTTGTCACCTAATAATTCACACCCCCTACCATCTTTTACACTTGCCCATAATGCATTTATACTATAATAATAATAAAGACAATAATGTGCACCTACTTTACATTTTACTTTACGACTTTTCACATACTAATACTATTTACTTTTTCCATATGTCTTCTTTTTCTTTGTCTTTATCTTCTCATCATCTTCTTATCTTATCTTTTAGGCTTCCGTCTCTATCTCTTATTCCAGCTGGACGTCTGGAATTATATTATCTTCTCCGTTGCATTTCGAACATATGTGGTTAGGGTATTTGTGACCAATTAGCTTGCAATATCTGGTTAATAACACTACCGAAATAAATCCTACTTTTAGTGCTCGTGTTATAGGTCGTTCTTCTGGCTTAAGTAATGATAAAATCAATCTTTGAACTTCATCCATATCTGCTTTCCTTAGCTCCCTTGAATTGGAATAAATCATTAACTGATCTCTTGCATAGTAGCTCCATATAGCGTTTCCGTTTAAATAATTATTTGTTAGCTCTTGTATAATGGTTGATATGTCAATTATTTTCTTATTGGCATAAAAACTGGGTATCTAGCTTTTTTGTATCTCTGGTTGTTGTTCGATATCTTCCGGTATTATCATATCTTTTATTAGCCCTATCTTTACCACTTGTATCAGAGGTTTTATTTCCTCGTATAATATCTCTGTTGTTGCCGTATAAAATTTTACATAGAATAAATTTCCCTTAGTAACTCTCTTATATGTAATAAATGCTTTATGTAGTTCCAATATTCCACTTAGTTCCTCGCCGTCATATGTATATATTGTATTTAATAGTCCATAGTTATAACATGTCCTTACTAAGTTGGGGTTAGTTTTCGCTTGTGCAATCAGTTTATTATCACCTTGTAATTTTTGGGTTAAATAATTCTGGTTGGGTTCTTGGGTTGTAGTAGATATAGGGTTAAGGTTTTAAAATGTTTGGATTTTGTACATATTTTCTATATAGGTTCGCGTAATATGGTTATATGTTCTTTTGTCATGGTGTAGGCTATCCGCATATGTAGAAGTTTGTGCTTTTATAGTTAATGTGTTTTTTGGTGTTTGCCTCGGGGTAAATGATTTTTCGAATAACTGATTTAAGTTTGAATTCTTATGTTTTTCACTAACTCGTTGGCTTGTACGTGCAACTGTATTTAAACAAATGTTATGGGTTTTTAGGTGTTTCCCAACGTCACCTTTTAGGTCTGGATTTTTTCTGTCTTCCGATCGACATAGCTCTGCATTTTTATAGTCATGTTGTTGACTTCTACGAGCTTTAGACTTCAGATTATCTTCATTAGTCTTTAGCTTTTGTATCTCATTGTCCATACTATTCACTTTTGTACAAAGTGTAGTAATGGCTTTGAGTATCTTTTCAATTGTATCTTCTTCCTCAGTCTCAGTCTGAGTAGCTTTGTCGTGATAGGTAATCTGCAATAACATTCTTATCAGTTTTTATTACTTCAATTGTAAATGTAAAATTTAATATATTTAATACCAATCTCCTTATTTCTTTTGTTGTTACCGAATCTTGTATTTTTCTTGTTAGCCACCATTTTACTTGTGTATTATCTGCTCTTATAATAAATTCGTTATATACAATATATGGTTCAAATGATAATAAACATTTATATACCGAATATAATTCTTTCCTATTTATTTTCCATCTTATTTCTGCATTAGTAAATGTTCCTGAATAATATCTACAATGATGTTCTATTTTTCCTTCTCCATACCTGTATTTTAATACTCCTCCATAACTTTTTTCACTGGCATCTGATTTTACTATATAAGTAATTTTTTTATTTTCATCCGGAAAATATAGTTTAGGTAGGTTCTTACATAATAATTTTACTTTTTGTATTTGTGTTTGGTCCTTTTTATCAAACTGGTATTCTATGTCTTTCTTTAATTTTTGTTGTAATGATTTTAAATTTTCTGCTAATTTTGGTATGTATTCTCCTACTTGATTTACTAGTCCTAAGAATGATTGTAATTTCTTTTTTGTGTTTAGTTGTTCATTTGAGTTAATTATTTTTTGTACTATATGTGTTTGCATTTTTATTCCATTTTTATCTATTTGTATTCCTAGGAATTCTATTTGGTTTTTCATTATGTCTGCTTTCTTTTTACTTAGACTTATGCCTGAATATTCTATAATATGTATGAATTTTTCTAATAATCTTATGTGTTCATCTTGGGTTTTAGAATATAGTAATATATCATCAATATATACTACACAATTTTCTAATTGTTTAAAGTAGTTATCCATAAAGTGTTGATATCTACCTGGTGCATTTTTATATCCAAATGGTAATACATTCCATTCATAGAATCCTTGTGGTACAGTGAATGTTGTTAGTTTTTTAGATTTTTCTTCTAGTTTTAAGTGATAAAATCCTAATTTACAATCAAATTTACTAAAATAATTATATCTTTGTATTTGTCTTATCTTTAGTATTTTATTTGGTATC
>NC_064291.1:17236308-17291468 GCF_019186545.1 Solanum stenotomum | reverse complement strand
ATAATTGTTCAGTAGTTATTATTTCATCTTCCATCACTAATTCTCTTGTAATATAGTTTTCTTCTAGTCCTGTATTTATTAATATTAAATATTTTCGTTGTTTCATTATTCCCGTTATGTAGTAATGATGTGGTTTTATTTCTTCTTCCATTGATTTTTGTGGGGTTTTATTTATTCTTCTTGAGGTACTCATTTTTTATGATATTTGGGGTATTTCATTGTTTATTCTTTTTTATGTACTTAGTCTTTCTTTTACTATTTCTAAATCTTCTTCTATATCAATTTCATTATAACTATAATCATTATTATTTATGACTGTAACTATCCTTTCAAAAGGATTTTCTATTTTTATTTTTTTATTTTTTTTTTGGCTGTTATTTTATGTTTTGTTGTTAAAACATATAAGTTTTTCCATCTAGCTGTAAATATTTTGCTTCCTGGGGCTAGTTCTATCCCTGACATTTTACAATATAATACTAGCGATTTATCTATGTTTCTGTCATTTATTGCTAGTGAGTAGTTAACACTTATTATAAATTTAAATTTTTGGTATATGAGGTTACCTTTTATTGCACTTATTATACTTTTTTCTATGGGTTGTATAATTTTATCATCCGCTAAGTATATTTCTATGGGTGTATCTATTCCTTCTCTAAAACATGCTTTTATTAGTATTTCTGTTCCTCCTAAATGTACATATTTAATTGGATTTTTAGCTTTAATATCTTGTATTTCTTTATTTATTATTCGTTTGTTTATTATTGGTAGCCTTTCCTTTGGTGTATTTGCAATCTATGATATGTTCTCTTTGACTTACTACATAATATTCTTCTTTTTGTCATTTAAACCAATTTCTTATTGTTAGTATTTCAAATATTTTTTCTACGCTTAGGTCTAATTCTTTTCCTTTTATTTGTTCAAGTATATTATTATCAAATATTATTTTTTGTTCTGCCGATTCTTCATCTTGATATTTTTCTTTAGTTATTATTTGTATATCTGTTTCAATCATTGATATCGTATTCATTATCTGATTCTATTACTGGATATTTTCTTCGTTTTCTGATAATTCATATATACTATCTTCACTTTCTAATTCATAATCTACGTACTCTATTTGCGTATATTTTTCATCGTCTATTATTATTTCTGATATTTGTTTTTTCTTTGGATTTTTAGGTAATTTACAATCTCTAGCTATATGTCCTAATTTTCCACAATTATAACAAGTACATTCCGTTAGTTTTCTTTTTGGTCTATATGGTCTTTTGGTTTTGTAGTTTTTTACATAGTATCTTCTTCTTGGTTTTTTATATTTATATTTTGATCTATATTTTTTGTTATAGCTCTTTGTTATTCTTTGTTATTTTTATCATAGCAGTTAAACTATCTTCTAGGTTTACCGTTTCTTTTTCTAATATTAGACTTATATTGTCACCTATTTTCTTGTATCTTCTTCCTAGATTAGAAAATATTATCTTTATTTTTAATCCTTCATAGTTTTCATATATTTTTTCGTCTATAGCATATTCTTCCTTATTCATTTATAGATTGTGTTGAAGTTTATATTCTAAACTTTCTATTTGTATTTGTAGATATAAAATAGTTTTCCTTTGTGCTACTGTAGATTTTTTACAAGTTCCTGCGACTATATTACTGCTAAGTCTACTTTGCTTATGTGTTAATTCTTGTCTTTTTGCTATAATTATTTTAGTAAGTTTTTGTCTATATTCATTATTCTCGTTATTCATTGTATTTTTAAATATTGAATATATTTATATTCTATTTTAGATATATTATCTATTAATTGATCTAATTTTTCGTTATAAGTTTTTGTGATATTAAGTTGTTTATATTCTGGATGCAATTTGTTTAATTTTCTTCTTATTTTTCTTAATTTTTTACTAGTACGTTTCTTCTTATATTTCTTTTCATCCATAGCTATCTTCAAAGGCATTTGATCTTCTTTCTCTCTTGTAGTATTTCACTTGTATTCTCTTGGAGTGAAATAAATATTGGTTGGTTGTGTCCGAGGAGTAGGCAAAAAAATACAAAATTTTGCCGAACCTTGTTAATTCTCAGTGTTCTTTTTATTGTTATCTCATTTACTATTTATTAGCTACTTTTAGATATATAGCAGTTGTGATTTCATCACTCTCTATGTATTCGGCTTTCGCAACACTTTTTTCTTTTGGGTGGTATAAAATCTGTCTAGAAAAATAAAAATTATTATAAGGAAATATACACTTTCTTTTAAAAAAAGACAAAAGTTATAACTAATTTCATTAGTGCAACAAGTCTCTTGTGTGATTGGAATGAACAAGTTTCTTTTGTTGAAATTTTGAATTCAATTTGGCTGGGAACAAGTAAAGTTCTTCCAAGTTGCAACAATCATGTGTACAATTTTGATCCAAACTGATGTACTCAATGTTCTATAGTGGTTCTGTCTTGAAAGAACCAATGCAACCTTTTTAACTATATAATTAAAAATTGAGGTACCATCTAATGTCAACTATGTTACATATCATCTTTTAAGTTAATAGAGACAATCCATAAGTACAAATTGGGATCCTTAAATATTCTTTTTATTTCCAATCAAGTGTTAACAATTCCACTTCGGCGACTCACCTAATATTTTTGATGTGTCCATATAGTGATGTAATTCTCGCCATGAATTACGGATAGAAATGCGGAAATTAAAGACGAAAGATAGAAGAAGAGATAAAAGAGAAGGAACAATTGGCAACTAAAGGATGTATTAAATCCTAAAACCTCCAATTACAATCTCTAAGCAAGCACCTAATCAAGATAAATAGATTGAATGAAGAAAAGGAAATCAAAAGCAACCTAAAGGTATATTAAACCTAAAGACCTTAATCGATTAATCTGAATCAAGCACCGAATCTTTTTTGAAGACCTCGAAGAAATTGAATCTCCAAGCAAACCACGTTTCCAAACAAAGTTCAATAGAAGCTTTACCAAGATCTCAAGTCCCTCAAAGGAGATCCAATTTATCAATAATTCATATTCAAAAAAGTATACCAAAAAAGAAGACACAAACTAGCTATTTATAGTTTTAGGCTATTATTACATAAGAGGCCCAAAAGTGGCCCAAAAAGAATAAAGGGCAAGCTGGGTCATGCTCCCTAAGGGACTCGGTGAGTCACCGAAATGGCCTCCAGCTCACCGAATGTGGCAACTTCTTTGTAGCTCCGTGGAACTTTAAGTGAGCTTGGAGCCCTTACCTAAGCCATTAGGCGAGTCGCCGAAGTGGGCTCCAACTCATCAAATGAGACAGTTTCTTCACTTTCTCTTCCTTGCTTCGTTAGACCTCCCACACTCCAATCTATCATCCAAACATGGTATTGCTCAATTGGGAGCTCCTTCCATGCACACATGTTACTATTCAAGGTATGGAATCCCCTCTTTGTCATCAACTCAAGCTCAAGAACCTCCATCTTTGTGAACAATCCTTTCATACTTTGAAGTTCCCAAACTTGGCTTTGAGTGAATGACCTTAAGGCAAACAGGATTGCATCATTCTTCCATTCTTGAAAAGGATTCTTCCTCGAATCCAAACCTTGCAAAAGCATAGGGAAAGCAAATAACAACAAGATCATCATGGCATGAGGGTTAGCGTTAGAAATAACTATTCTATCCTCATGCCAAGGATGCACAAACTTAACATATAATCAAGCATCAAAACGATCAACAAAGGGTGTGTAACCCATCAAAAAAAGAGATACTTGGCTAATTAAGAGACTTTGACAAAGGGGTAGAGTGAAGGAATCATTACACTTAGGCAACCACACATGTAAACCCTCCTTGGTTCCACATTTCAACAAGCACAATTCCCCTTTTAAGTCAAGCAACACATGAATACCCTCATAACTAAGTGCAAAGTCATAAACAATGTTAACCCAAGTTAAGACTCCACCCAACGCACTAGCTAACTTCAAGAATATAATTATTCCCAACTCATGAGTGAGGTCAAGTACAAAACTATTCCCCACACAGGCAAGCATACCTAATTCAAGCACATAGGATCAAGTAATAACACCAAATAATAATCATATGAAAGAAAGAAAGTGTTACTAACATACTCATCACAATTTAGGCCAACACTGGGGTCAAATGGGAAGGAATTACATATATAGCATCGAGTCAAGGAGACTCCCATTTGCCCTATTGATACTACTATTAACATAAAATATGCTACCCCCACAAGCATGGGTATCATCATATGCAAAAAGATAATAGCTAAAGGTGTCTTGCAAAGGAACTTCATCTAAGGTGTTTTCATAAGTATGACTACTAATAGGCTCAAAATCAGTGACCATACCATTAGGAATTGGAACACACCAAGAAGAAGAGGTAATGAGAAAACAAATACCACCTTCCTTCTCATCACAATCCTTCACCGCAAGAGTACTCTCATCTTCCAAGAAGAGATTTTCATCTTTGGAGGAAAATCTTCACACCATAGTGGGTTACTATAAAAAGTATAGTTATCAAGAACTACGCTACTCTCATGATTCACACCAGCAGACACTTCACTAGGAGTGATTTCATCATCTTCAAACAAGATATTGTATTTAAAGAGGGAATGACAAACACCATGGGAGGATTAAAACATGTAAGTTCACTCTCAAAGAGACACATATCATTTTTTGAAGCATTTTTAAGCACGTGATCTCTATGAGAAAAACAAATAATAGGATCTTCCAAAATAGATATGCTCAAAGAGTCACTCCTACTCAAATGATCAACATTATTATCAGTATCACCAAATTGAGGTACCTTAATCACATCACAAGATTCCTCAATTAGTTAACTACACTCAAATGCTGGTTTATCAACACAATTATCACATGATAATGATCTATCCCTCAAAGCACCGGTGTCAACACTAGGTGGACACAAATTGATCTTACTAGAAGAATCAATTCGGTCATCAATAGGATCAACTAGTATATCCACACTCTCAACATGCACATTATCAACACATGGTAAAGAATCATTAGGCTCACATAAAGACAAGTTATCACTTACATTTTGTTCATTTTCAATTGTAAAAGTGTTAAGTTTAGCTATTTTACCTTGACGCTAGCAAGAAAGATCTTCTTTACCTTGGAATGACACTCCCTTAGGAATTTTGGGACACCACAAAAGTGCATCCCTCACACCTTCAATGATAGGCTCTTTGTTGGAAACTCGTGTTGCTCCATTCAACATGCTTGTACCTACATCATAACCCTTAAAAAGTGAAGGATAAACAAAAAAGATAGATTGAGATTGTGGCAACCCCCTCACTTCACTCCACTCAACCTCTCTTTTTTCCGCTCTGAGGTTGCCACCTTGCTCTCCCTTACTCCTCTCAATCTTTTGTCTCTCATTTTGCACCTTAGGAGGAGGAAATATATGTGTTCCCCATTGATCCATAACATACTTGGACCATTTTTGTTTGTTTGGAACCCTATGCTTGTTATAGCAATGGGCTCCCAAACACAAGTGACAAAAGTCCATGGGTATTACATCACACCAAACCTCCTCATAGTATTCACCGCGTGTGAAAGAGAGCTTTACAACTTCAGTAACTTTCATCCCTCCATGGTGTATGGATAACGCCTTGATATTCGGGTAGTCTCAAGTAGGCTAGTGTAGATGGAGTGATGTAGTTTATATTGCACTAATCATCAAGGACGAGATCAAACCCCAAAGCTCCACAAATGTAAACCTTTATTCTAAGAACTTTTCTTATTGGGTGAACATTATAAAGCTTTATGTACCCCTTTAGTACATACTTGAACCTCATATGCCATTTCAATTCTCCCCAAGTCAAAGGGTTGGCATTTCCATTGAGTTCTCGAAGCCATCCCACATGTTTCCACCAACTCAATGCAAGACCTTTAAGGTGTTCAAGGATTTCCCAATGTCATCAAAATCATGGTTTTGGAAATTCCTTTCATATTGCCACTCCCAATCACGATACGCCTCGAAATCATAACTTCTTTAAAAAATAGGAAGACTAACCCTTTTGAGACCGAGATCCCTATCACATCCCTCGTATCTGCCTTGGTTCCTATATCCCGACAAGTGTGCATTAAAATTAGAAGTGTAGGATGTAGTATCCTCAGACATTAGAGATGCACACTCTCTTTTTCCCATCGGATGACTTTGACTTGAACTAGTGTAACCATACACACCGCTTCGACTAGGGCAAGGATTACCACAAGAAAAAGGCTATGAATCTTCACAAGCCTTAGGGGCATGCTCCTCATAATTCTTATATAAGAGAGTGTTAAACCTCACCTCATCTTCATCCTTGGAGTGGGAAGTGTAATATGTTCCGTCACCATCATAGGAACCATCTTTACTCTCGGAGTGGGAGTAAGATCTCTCACATGCTCCATCATCATCATAGGAGGCATCACAAGGTTCTTCATCCTCTCCATCTTCACCATAAGAGCTATGATCACCATCTTCCTCATATTCTCCTTCGGAATATTAGCTCTCATTCTAATTATCCATTACCAGAAAAAAGTGAATTACATGGAAATTTTTCCTATGAATTATATAGGAAAATCTGCAGGGAATTTAGTTACCTAGGGATTTTCCTACATAATGAAATTCGATGGAAATACCTTTGTAGTTAATTATTACCTGCCGATTTATAATTCCCCAAGTAAATCACATGGGAATTTCGAATTCGCATGAAATCACTTACAAATATTTGCGCAAGAAATATGAAAAAATCGTCTGAAAAAATTGGTAGAAATTTGTAAGAATGTAATTCTTTTATTTAATATATATTCCTGAATTTTTTCCATTCTATCAACACTATAGAGATATTTTCTAGTAAGAGATTCCAAGCTACTTCACATTATAAATTAGTTCATATCAATTCAACGGAAGATCAAATAATTTTCCTTGTTGCTGATTCTAACTATCTCTGTTGCCTATGACTTATAAGGGGATCAAGGATTTGCTCTTCAGTCGATGTGGTACTAGTACATGGACTAAATGATTTTGGTCAACTGCCTTATTTTTCAACTTTTTTTCTCTTTCACTAAATTTTTTATTTCATCGGTTGAGATGATCAGTATGCATTAATAAATAAGATTTTCGTAATTCACAATTGAATTATATATTCCAACTACAAGCAAGTGGATTAAAATAATTATGCGAACTTTATTCTTGAGGAATTTTAAGCTATTTTTCAATAATTTCATTGATTTACCTTCAATAACATATCAAATTATCTTCTTGTATGAGAAATGCCTTAATTAAACACATTTTAGATGGTTAAGTAATCGATAATATTTTCTCCCCCAATTCTAATAACAAATACAAGATCTAGAAGAGTGAAAGACTTATCACTATTTATTAATATAACTTATGATCTGTTTTGATAGACTTATAGCATATGATTTATAAGCCAAAACTCAAAGGTTAGAATGTCTAATTCGTGACTTTTGACTTATTTTTATTAGTTTAACTTAAAAATAAATACTTAAAATCACTTTAGTCCTATTTAAACACTATAAAAGTACTTTAAAATTATTTTGATTGAAAAAACCTAAATTAATCCGTAATTAAAATTTCAACAACAAATCCTCAAGTAATTTTATATGTCATAAAATCTTCATGTAGATCCTAAAACAACAATTCAAAGTTAAAATCATAACAATAAAATTCCCATGTAATTTTCTGTTTAATAAAATATGAAGAAATAATTCTCATGTGATTCCCTAGGTAATTAAATCCATGAATAAATTCCCAAGAAAAAAATTGATCAACAAAATACCTAGGTAATTCAGTAGGTAATAAATTTTCTAGGTAAATTCCCAAAAACTAATTCACACCTTAAATTACAATAACAAAATCCCCAAGTAATTCTCTAAATAATAAAATTGACAAGTAAATTCCCACGAAATAATCCCCAGGTAAAATCACATCAATAAAATTCCAAGTAATTACCTATATAATAAATCTGCAAGTTTCATTAATTGGGGAATTTCATGTGAATTCATAAAGGAAACAAAATTTCATATTTTTAATCACTTAGCTATGAAATTATCTACGAATATGTTACATGGGGATTATTTTTCTCAAATAATTTCCCAAGTAATCTTTTGGCGCTAAATGGAGCTAAAGTTACTTGGGAATTAACCTGAGGAAATCATATCCGCATATAAATAATTTAGAATTAAGGAATTTGTAAATTATCGCATGAAAATTTGCAAGAAGTATCTGCGGAAAAAATTACCAGGTAAAATCCCCTTGTAATTTGAGCTTTTCTAGTAGTCATCATCATAGCCTCTATAATCACTATCATCCTCACATCCATAGCCTCCATCACTACAATCATAGTCTCCAATGTCATAGCCACATGGGTCCGAGGCTATTGATGGCATGCTTCCTTATAACTCCTTTGTACCTACAAAATGAGCAAAAAAGGTTAGTCGTAAAAGCTCCTCACCAACACTCGCATTTTCTCACCTTTGAATACCTCACAACTTGGCTTGGCTAATATTGAACTTTGTTTCAATCTGGTGGTACACAAGTGTCAATTAAGCTCTTGGTCGGAATGGATTCTTGTTTCAAGAAGGACGGATGACTCGATAAAAACAAACGAACTTCAATCAAGAAGTTAACTACGAAATAAAACTAATAAAACCATGAAAAGAAGTGGCACTAACAAAGAAGAGAATTCAAGAACCAATAATCAACAAGTAGATCAATTATGAGTTGAAAATTAGTTTAGTAATCTTGAGAACGATTGAGAATCAAGAAAAAGAAACTAAGGAATGAGAACCAGAGATTAGGAGCATAAAATGAGTTTTGAGACTCCAAATTCACTGTTTTCGTCGCCAAAGTTGAAGTTCAGCTCGCCAAACTTTGCAGAAAGTTTGGGCAACTCGGTGATCTGGGTGTCAATTCGGCAAGTCGCCAAGTGGACTTTGGCGAGCAAAATCGGGCTCACCGAATGGACCAGCGTGTGCACCTGAAGACCTCAGAATTTTGTGCTTTCGTGGTCCCCCTTGTACTCCTTCCTTTATTCCTTACCTTTTTTTTTGTAAATTCCCTTGTTTACTAGCACTTATCCACTTTCTTTTTCCTTTCCTTTTGGATTAAAACACCCTTTTTGTAGATTCCTTCTTCTTGAAGATTTGAATGTTCTTCAAGAATACTATAAACAAGATAAAGATCCAAAATAAAACCCTCAACAATTTTAAATTTGAGATACAAGCTCCTGTTGATGTCAGAAACAAACCCCAATACTTTTTATCTTTCAATTCATTGCAAAATCTTTCAGATTTTAAAACCTATTTGCATCTTCTTCAAGCTTCTTCAACCAACAATGGTGGAATCTTCAATAGAGCCCCAAACTTCACCAAATCTCATATTTAGATCAAATAAGACTAGGGAATACTAATCTATTCTTAGAAATGTCAAACAAGACTCAAATAAACAAAATAATTTTGGGGTTTTCTTCAAAAACGATTTTGACAATTTTTTTATTAAAGCAAACCCAAGACTAGAATTGTAGGAACTAATCTAAGCTCGATTCTGATACCAAATGATGTAATTCTCGCCACGAGTTACGCATAGAAATGTGGAAATTAAAGACAAGAAAGAATAATAGAAGAAGAGATACAAGAGAGGGAACAATTGTCAACTAAAGGATGTGTTAAATCCTAAAACCTCCAATTACAATCCCTAAACAAGCACCTATTCAAGATAAATAGATCGATACAAGAAAAAGAAATCAAAAGCAAACTAAAGGTATATTAAATCTAAATACCTCAATCAATTAATCCGAATCAAGAACCGAATCTCTTACGAAGACCTCAAGGAAAGTAAATCTCCAAGCAACCCCCATTTCTAAACAAAGTTTTATAGAAGCTTTACCAACTTCTCAAGTCACTCAAAGGAGATCCAATTCATCAATCATTCATATTAAAAAAAAAGTCTACCTATAAAGAAGACACAAACTAGCTATTTATAGTTTTAGGCTATTATTACATAAGAGGCTCAAAAGTGGCCCAAAAAGGATAAAGGGTGAGCTGGGTCATGCTTGCCTAAGAGACTCGGTGAGTCGCCGAAGTGACCTCCAGCTCGCCGAATGTGAAAACTTCTCTGTAGCTCCCTGGAACTTTAGGCGAGCTTGGAGCCCTCACCTAAGCCATTAAGTGAGTCGCCGAAGTGGCCTCCAGCTCACCGAATGAGACCGTTTCTTCACTTGCTCTTCCTTGCTTCGTTAGACCTCCCACACTCCAAGCTATTGTCCAAACATGGTATTGCTCAATTGGGAGTTCCTTCCATGCATTTATGTTACTATTCAAGGCATGTAATCCCCTCTTTGTCATCAACTCAAGCTGAAGAACTTCCATCTTTGTGAACAATCCTTCCATACTTTGAAGTTCCCAAATATGGCTTTGAGTTAATGGCCTTGAAGCAATCTGGATTTCATCATACAATATACATACATGTGCATGCATAGAATACAAAATTAATTGATTTACTCATGATATAAATAGTGACATTAGAAACAAGCATTGGTGATGGGAATGCATTTGAGCGACTCATTAGTAAGTCAATTGTGAGCTATCTTCAGCTATGCACCAACACTATTTTTTTGCATTTTGTTAGTCTGTACTCTGTAGTAATCTTGAGAATTCTTTTGCAGTTTGTTACTTGTATGTTTATAAGTTGAGTATTCTGCTATCAATCTCAGATATACAATACTTTCTTTGTTTAAATTTACGTATTATACTTTCTATTTAAGTCCACTAAAAAGGATGTCACTTTCTATATTTAGTAACTCTTTCATTCTAACAATCCCATGTTAATGAGGAGTGTAGGAAAAAAGCTTTTTTTTTATGCTTTATTAGAAGACCTGAAACTTGTAGGACAATTAAAGAAAAGAAGTGGCGTTAAGAGTTTTTGGTTACTCTTCTTGATTTTGCAGAAATAGAGGTTCTAATCTTTTCAATACTGCAAGAAATTTGAGTGAGTCATGTACTTGGTTTTGGTGATTGTCGTCACCGAATCAGTTACAAATATTGTAGCATGCTTTTCCAATAGGTTCTTGCAAGCGAATTGATAGAGACGATATGATGATTTTTACACTTGCACTCCCGGCTAAATATGTTTCTTCTAAAGTCTATTAGTGGAAGCGATCATGAGAATTGAGTTCTCAGCACAAAAAAACTTGGAGTCAACTCTGATGGTGTTGAGCAAAAAGGACCGTCTTGATATGAAACAATATTACTTCTACTTACTTTCAAATATCTCAAAGGTATGCTATCATTGTTTTTGTTTCAATGTTATTACAGTCTTATCGTTAATACTTGTGAAATTTCTGAATTTACCTACGATATTCTCAGTGTTTAAATTGGAGATGTAGATACTCTCTGCTCAAACAATTAATTTTCATATGCTTTATGCGGATGATACCATCATCTTTTGTGACCCTGTAGCACAAAATAAAAAAGATATATTAGGGTGGTACTGCTACTGTTTGAGGCAGTCTCTGGGTTGAAGGTAAGTTGAGGAAAAGGTAGCCTCTGGCATATGAATGAAGTTCGACAAGTTCAATCATTAGCTGTTCATAGCCATAAAAGCTATGGACAGGTAGATATGTTGATGAAACATACCGATGAAGCTGCTTAACTAAATTCTTTTCATAAAAAGATGTAACAAAGGTAATTGAAATTAATATTGAATTGGATTATTATACTTGATACAATTACTAACCTAAAGTGTGCGTTGAAACTTGGATGAGTCTATTGTGATTATATAAACACATATTTTACATGCTATGTAACTATAATTTTATTTAATTTGGATAAAAATGTATAACAAATTTTGATGAGAATCGTTAACCAGATGTCGTATGACCTACTAAATAAAACACGTTATTGGTAATATTTTTTTTAAAAAAATTGTGACACATTATTTTTATTACTTTTCTTTTTTCACCCATCTAAATTCTGGACTCACATTCTAGTGTAGTGACAGAGAGAGAGGAGGTGTCATAAATATATGTATAGAATATTCATTTCAGTGTGTGTATATTTACTAGCCATTGTCCCTTTAATTCATCTGTCTCTCTTTCTCTCCGACATCCCCCTAGGGTCCTATATGCCTCCTCCTATACTTTGCTATTCTCACACCCTTTTTTGTACTCCACAGCTATTTCTATATTCATTGAGATGAAGGACGATTGGTTGCCTGTTGCCTTGTCCGACGATGCCCTCGTGGTGGAGTTGCTTTTCCGACTCAAACACCACCCAAGTTTGAATCTGATACTGCCGTTTACTGGTTGGGGTCACCGTCAACCGAAGTCGAAGCCCTCATTTATATCAGTTAATAGCCCCCACAATGCCTCGTTCATGGAGCGACGACGGCTATGATGAGTCTATCCCTCCACCATCTCCCGATCTATCATTCAAGGTTTGTATTCCCTTTTCTCAATCTCATCTTCAAAACGACGGCCTAATCTGATTTCTCTTCTTACACCTTTAATTTATCATTTGGGTCTCGGGATTAAGTTTTCGATTACGTCATTCAAATTTGACATCTGTCTTTTGACCATATTCATTTATCATCCTCTCCGGTGCTGACATCAGTTTTCCGGGAGTAGCATCATTAAATTTCCCCCATATTTTGGCGTTCCTTATTTAATTTCGACGGTTGACTATTTTGAGCAACCTAATTATGTTGTAAATAGATTAAAATAGAGTTGGCGTATTGTGTTGGAGCCGCTGCTGCCGTTTATTCTTTCACTTTTTTTTTGAAAATGATCAATTATTTTTCCGGATTGAACATGGAGAATTTTTCTTTTTTGTTTGTTTTTATGTAAATAAAAAAATTACCCTCCACCACCCCGTTTGTTTTCAGTTCCAATCAAATTTGGGAACAAATGTAACTTTCAACTTTTTCCTATTCTATTTGTCCTCCCTACCATTTATTTTATTTTTTAGGAAAATATTATTTCCTACGTGTGTTGAAATGACGGGAATAACCTTTGGTTCATCAGGATGGATGTGTATCGTTAGAATTTACTATTTGTGTTTTGGTTTTAATATTGTGGTATTAATTAGTTGGGTGGAATAAGTTGATTTTTGTTGAATAAATGAATGAAAATGTAAGCTCTATGGTCTATGGATCCCAACACATTGTTTATATGCAATTTTCTTTTTCTTCCCATCTGCCTCTTCTTTTGGTTAACAAGGCCTTTCTCTCCACATGAGAAAATGGTGTAGCTCTGACTAGTCTAAGGGCTTGTTTGATTTAGCTTTTAAAACAAAATTAGAAAATTAAAATGAAAAGTAGGAGAATATCTTTTTATTTAGCTTTTAAAAAAAGATATTTTTAATATATCTAAACACCTATTTAAAAATTGATTTTGACCAACTTTTAAGGTAAGCCAAACATCAAACGCTTTACTTGTACAAATTAAGAAGTATCTCTGCTTACTTACAAGATTTGAAGTCTGACTACTAACACCAATTCTTTTTTAACGACATTTATTAATTTTTGAAATAATAAATAGTATATGCATTATTGTTTTCTTTCACACTCACTAAAGAAATTTTTCAATATGGGCATGATATTATGTTAAACACATAAGGGCAGGGTAAAATGGTGAAAAAGAGGGATGTCAAATCGGAAAATTATTTATGTCATTCTGTGTACTTCCTATACGTATCTTGTTTCTAGTGGTTAAGATTCCTTGTGTTGTGGTCGACTTCATCCAAATTACATATTGGGCCTACATTTGGTTAGATAAGTAGTGTGTTGGATCCTTTTTCGGCCAAAAACCGAAAGGAAAAGCTATTTTTTTGTTGCAGTGATTAAATGTTGATGAGACATGGTATGCATGACAGTTTGACGTGCGAAACAAGTAATACTAGCCGCAGCAGAAGAAGATTAAAAAAAAGAGTGTTAGTATGGAACAATCCTTTGTTACATTCTTTTAGTAGACATTCATTCAACTTAAAGACGAAGACATGTTGGTACTAGAAGAGAACTAGAGTTGAACATTTTTTTCTCTAAAACCAAATTCTAATTCTATAACACCATTGTATAATAGGAATTAGCATCCTTCAATGAAGAAAGAGCTAAGGGTGATGACTGGAAGAGAATCAAGGTTTGTTTGTTTTTACCTTTATTTCGACATTAATACATTTGGAAATGAGCTAAAATTTCATCAACTTTTGTAGTTTGAATTGAATCCGCAATCCTCAAGTAGATGCAACTTGGTTGAACCGTCAAGAATTGATTCAGTACACACCAACACCATGGATTATGTATCCTCGACTGATCAGAATAGAGGATTTTTTCTACCTGATCAAATGCCGTCTCATAGGATGAAATTAATCAGTAAGGAGAAACAATATAATTGTAAATTATAGAAAAGATGATTCTCGTACTTATTGCCAATTCTTCACAGGCTGTTGAGTCCAATATTTTTAAGCCTAGTATACACATCTTCTTAACAACTAGACTAGTTAATATGTAGAAAATTTATATTCTTTCTATCTTTGGTCAAAGTGGAGCTAGCCTCAAATCAAATAATAAGGAAATCAACTCTCTTATAATAATTCTCTCTGCATTTCCTTCGATATTTTGACAATACCCAACAACTTTTTGTTCAAAAGAGAGGAGGAAAATGTCTAGTTTTACTTCATTTGGATGCAGTGATTGATTCATTTAAGTTATTTGGCACTATTAAAGGAAGTTAAGACAACCAAATCTAAATGATAGGGTGGAAAGAAAACGTGATCCAAATGAGAGTCCGGAACTTATTTGAGCTAAAAAGAGGTAAAATATACCCAAATAAGTCACTATTCTAGTAAGTAACTAAAATAGGCTTAGTGTAGATTTTTCCCCGTTTTATCCAATATTTCAAACGACTTCAAGTAGTTTCTTAACAACTATATTTTAATATAAAATGATTATTTTTTTCACTTTATAAAGTGTAAGTTTTTTTGACTCTTTATAAAGTTGAAGAAAAAATCCATTTTACAAAAAGGAATATTTTTTCCATTTTTACATTAAATTGTGTCTCTTTATGCATCTTTTGAATTCATGTCATACAATTATATTGATTTGACATACATAAAAACGAAAAAAATTATTACATTATGTTTTTTTTTTGTTTTAATTTGAAAACTCCTCCAATCTCTATTTAAGGACGTTCAGACATAGCACCTTCAACATCTTTAATCTTCTATTTCTTCATTTCAATCACAAAAACATGTCTTCTAAACCAAAAGTTAAAGTTTCGAATTATTCGGATGATGAAATTATACATGACGAAAATACCGTTTATTATAATTGTCCTCCCAAACACAATGCTAAATATTCAATTAATATCCGATATTATAAAATTTCTTTCATCAATTCATAAAATAATGGGTATAAATAGTACTTATTATAATTTGATTGTAGTAAGAAAATACCCTACTTCTTTTTTATCACAAGGACAAGTAAATTTTGGAGAGTGGATTATCTATAATGTCGAATCGTTAACCGACTTTTTCAAATGACTACATAGATCAAATCAAGTTAACAATACTTGAAATCTATGTAAAGAAGGAGCCTAAGACTAGTCAACGACGTTCTTCTTTATCGGTTGATGTCTGTCCTCGATTAGAAAATCGTAATAGCCCTAATGAATTTCTGATAACTCAATCTAGTAATTTTCCGAACATGACCCATTACCTAAATATTCTTACCGGTCGATATGATTTTGATTTGAATGAAACTATCAATGAAAGTGATTGAAAATGCTCAATAATTATATTTGATTTATTCGTTGATTTTGTATATTATTTATTAATTTAAATGATTTTTTTAAATTATTTCTATTATTATTATTATATTTTGTAGCTGCCAAAAGAAAGAAACCACATTTCTGGGCATTCATATTGCAGTTTTGTTATTTATACATCCATGGAACACAATTGTTAATTAGTGATATATTCTTTTTTGTTGCAAAATTATATTTAGCCTCTTCAGACAAGTTTTCTTTTTCTTTTATAACTGAGAATACTCAATTTATGGACTAGATAATTATTTTGGTCAGCTCTCACACTTTAAAATGACGGAAAATATTGGGACATCCTCATATTTTCATGTCTCGGCTACTTTTGATGCAAATGACTATTATCGGTATGTCCAACACTTGATATTTTAATTAAGTAAATTTATTGTATGAGGCAAATATTTATACATTTTACACATATAGGGAAAATATCACACAAGATAAGCCCATTGATCTTGTAAATATCGATGATCGTGACCTTCCAAATTATGGCTCACCTTCGGCCAGTGATAGTGATGATTTGCCTAATACTGAGGTATCAAGAGATAATGTTCCATTTTAGGCATCATCTAGTGATGATGACTATTTGACGCCTAATTGGTCACCAAGACCAATGTCCATGAGTTCATTTAATGGTGAAGAATCATTTTCCCTACCGACTCAATAACATGTAGTCACATCATCCACGGTACGTATGCTTGAATTTTCTTCTCATGAAATTTCTTATCTTGATCATCTTTCAGATGGTCTGAATATTTTTGGCGATACACATGATGAATATATATCACAACATACATAGCATGAACAACAAGATTTAATGAATGGTGCTATTTATATTGTAAAAGACATGTTATTCAATTCAAAGAAGCAGTTGCAAAGAGCAGTTAAGCTTCTACATTTAAAGATAGCGAGGGAGTACTCTGTTATTAAATAGATGGTGTATTCGTGAACTAGTTTTCTTGTCGTTGAATTATCTTATTTGAGTTCTTATTGGGCTCTCTAAAATAGGTGAAGAAATTAGTGTAAATGGGAGCAATGCCAATCAATATGGGAACAACGATGACATCAAAAATTTACCTGATATCAATGAGGATCAGCTGGGAAGTGCGGGTGCTATTCGATTGCCTCTGACTGTGGACAATGAGGTGTTTCATGTGACCAGCACGATGTTACAGCTATTGCAAATGAAGGGTCTCTTTGGAGGACTTGCTCATGAGGACCCTCATGACCACATCTGAAATTTCGTAGATGTGTGCGAACTGTTTTCCTTCAAGAACATCACCCAAGAGTCAGTCTGACTTTATTTGTTTCCCTTTTCTCTAATGGGGGAAGCAAAAAAGTGGTTGACCAAACTACCAAGGAAATCGATCACTTCTTGGGAGGAGCTCACGAAAGTGTTTTATGAAAGGTTTTTTCCTCCCACGATGAAGGTTAAATGTAGTGAAAATATTCAGAACTTCAAGCGGATTGCTGGTGAGCCTATCCATGAAACATGGTTGAGGTTCCAAAAGTTGATACTTCAATGTCAGACTCACGGGTTGCTGGACAATGTGTTATTGCAATATTTTTATCGGAGTCTCGACACAGTCAACAAAGGTGTCGTTGAGCAACTTATTTGGGGTGGAATCATGAGACAACCATTTGACATAACATCAACATTGCTTGATGAGATGACGAAAATTAACCGTGCATGATACACAAGAGAAGATCAAGTGTCTCCTTTGAATCTTTGGCTAACAAAGAAACAAATGGGAAAGAACCAAGAACAGAATGAAAACATGGCCAATATAATGACCCAAATGGACCCATTGACAAAACATGTCATGGGAAGTGGTTACAAGGCTGTGAATGCAGTTCGTACTAATAGTGGTGTAAACCCTGATGGCGCACACTTTGAGGCCATGTATAACGAAAAGTTGAATTTTTTGTCAAACCAAGCGGGGGGTTCTCATCCGAGCTATCCAATGCCGGATGGAAATCAAGGTTGGAATAGAGATCGCGATGATGGTTGGAGAAATTGAGATCGTGAATGGCGTGATCGTGGTGAAAATTGGAGAGATATAGATGGTGAAAAAGATCTCTATGTGCCTCCTCATGAATGTCAAAAGCTGAAGGAACCAAGGGATGATCCTAAAATCTTCTAGGGTGAGGATATGCTTTCTCGTATCTTGAACAAGGTGGAAGGGTCAGACAAGGTGTTCAAGGAGATGAAAGATGATGTCTCTTTTCTAAACCAAACAGTTACATCACACTCAGTATCCATTAAGCAATTGAAACACAGATGGGTCACATCTCGGCTCATTTAAATCCAAAACTGAGAGGGGGATTGCCAAGTGATACTTTGGTAAACCCAAACAATGAGGCATGATCACATGGAAATGTCGTGCCACAACGTTAAATAAGCTTCTTGGGAGGCAACCCAAGGTTTACTTTTTGTCATTTCATGTGACCAGCACGATGTTGCAGCTATTGAAAATGAAGGGTCTCTTTGGAGGACTTGCTCATGAGGACCCTTATGACCACATCCAAAATTTCGTGGATGTGTGCGAACCACTTTCCTTTAAGAACATCACCCAAGAGTCAGTCCGACTGTGTTTGTTTCCCTTTTCTCTAATGGGGGAAGGGACAAAATGGTTGACCAAATTACCAAGGGAATCAATCACTTCTTGGGAGGAGCTCACAGAAGTATTTTATGAAAGGTTTTTTCCTTCCTCGATGAAGGTTAAGTGTAGGGATAATATTCAAAACTTCAAGCGGATTGATGGTGACCAACTCATTCGGGGTGGAATCATGAGACTCGACACGATCAACAAGTGTTATTGTAATATTTTTATCAGAGTCTCGACACGATCAACAAGTGTGTTGCTGACCAACTCATTCGGGGTGGAATCATGAGACAACCATTTTACATAGCATCAACATTGCTTGATGAGATGACGAAAATTAACTGTGCATGGTACACAAGAGAAGATCAAGTGTCTCCTTTGAAACTTTGGCTAACAAAGAAACAAATGGAAAAGAACCAAGAACGGAATGAAAACATGGCCAATATAATGACCCAAATGGACCCATTGACAAAATATGTCATGGCAAGTGGTTACAAGGCTGTGAATACAGTTTGTACAAATAGTGGTGTAAACCCTGATGACGCACACTTTGAGGCCATATATAACGAAAAGTCGCATTTTTTGTCAAACTAAGCAAGGGGCTCTCGTCCGAGCTATCCAATGCTGGATGAAATCAAGGTTGGAATAGTGATCGCGATGATGGTTGGAGAGATCGAGATCACGAATGGTGACAAAGATCTCTCTGTGCCTATTCATGAACGTTAAAAGCTGAAGGAACCAAGGGCTGATCCTAAAAACTTTTGGGCCGAGGATATGCTCTCTCGTATCTTGAACAAGGTGGAAGGGTCGGACAAGGTGCTCAAGGAGATGAAAAATGATGTCTCTTTTCTAAACCAAACGGTTACATCACATTCAGTATCCATTAAGCAACTTGAAATGCAGATTGGTCACATCTCGGCTCATTTAAATCCAAAACTGAGAGGGGGACTTCCAAGTGATACTTTGGTAAACCCAAAAAGTGAGGAATGATCACATGGAAACGTGGTGCCGCAATGTTAAATAAGCTTCTCGGGAGGCAACCCAAGGTTTACTTTTTGTCATTTGAATAACGTTTGTTGGATGTGCAAGTTGTGATTTGAATTTTCGAAGAGAAAAACAATTTGGCGAGCTAGAATCCACTTGATGAATTGTCGAGTGGTTCAGAGACACTAACATTGATTACCTTTTGGACCAACTTAATGGCTGAAGTTATGTAAACTTTAGCGAACTAAAATCCACTTAGCGACTCACTGAGTAGATCGGTGAAGTTAGTGACCATTGCCGATCAAGGCGCGAACTGAAAGGTCATGGCCTTTCAACCATTTTAAATTAAAAACCTCTCCTTATTTTGAACTTTTCGACTCTTGCACTCTCAAAATAAAATTGTAGATCTTTGTTTTACTTAGGTTATCGTAGGTGTCTTGGTGTTATCGGAATTTGTCTCATTGTTCATCTTTGTCTTTTTGCCTTAGTTATTTTCTAGACTTCTTTTGAGGTTGGTGTCTCGAATTTGCCTTTAATTTCATGATTTGTTTTGAGCATGCTATTGAGTAGTTAATGAATCTATTTTATGCTTCAATTGTATGCCTAGTCTCTCGTAAAAGCTTATTTGTAATCGAGCATGTTGGATAATTTGGTAAGCCTAAATTAGTTGAGTTTTGGGATAAAATTGCTTGTGTTTTGGTTATAGCATGTTGGGTTTTGTGTGGGTGAAGTTTGAGTAACCCAATTTCAACCAAACTACTTGAAATTGCACAATGATGGACTAGGTGATGTCGTTCTGAAGGGAAAAGTCATCATTTTGGTTGAATTTGAATTGATTGGGGGAAGTCTGAGTACCCGACTTAAAATTACATAATGGGTAGTCTTGAATTGCACATAATTGTGTTTGAATTAACTTGTTCTAGGTTGATGGTTGAAAAATTGAAAATTGGACTTGGAATATGACATGTCGGGCCATTTGGCAAGCTGAGTCAAGCTCGCCGAGTGACCCCCCCAATCGCCTACATGATCTAAATTATTAATGAATTATTTTGTGACTTCATGCAATATGCATGTGCTCGTCGAGTTTACTCGATGACTCACCGAATAAACTTAACCTCGCCTTCTTGAAGTCAGGATTTTGTTAAATTATTCTGTGATTTTCGGCGAGCCACATTTGCTTCGTTGATCAAGTTCGGCGACTCGCCGAATGAATTTTTTCCTCGCCATTTTGTATTGAATTGTTGGTGTTTTATTCTATTACTTTCAGCAAGCCCTCTAATGGTCGCCGAATGATCTCAAAAACTCTCCAAGTTGATTGTTGAGTTTTCTGCAACTTTTTGAAAATTGATATTTTGCTAACCCTTTGCAACCGCATGTGTTTCGTTGGTGTTTTTGCACAGATATGGCTAGACCAATGCTTCTGATGACAGGTTATGTACCTTGAAAGAAGGCAAAAGGGGTAGTTATTGCATGGGAAGTCACACCTCCCCGTGTTTCCAGAGCTAAACCTCCATGTGCTAATGTTAAGGGAAAAGGGAAGAAGAAAGTGGTGGAGAGTTCTAATTTGAAGTCCAGCTCATCAAACAACATGGACATTGATTTTACTCACCCCACCACCTCGGAATCTGAGAAGAAGGATGATGCGGGGTCCAAGACCCCTATTCACACACGAGCTACATAGGGGGAGTCTCTCAAACGGAAGCGCTCAGAGTTGCGGTCTAAGGCAATTCATGATCCAACACGACTTCCACCACTGAAGAAGGAGATGGAAAGTGACATGTGTCACAAAATAGGAATGGTGAAGAGTCAAGTCAAGAAGGTTTTGTAAAGGGACATTTGGCACATCGCCGACCTGGTCGACAATGCTCAACTAATTCCGCTGAATGACTCCAAAGCTAAAATATGGGAACGTATAAATGCAATTCTTAAAAGAGTTTCAATGAGTTCCAAAGTTTTGAGCGATATTTCTGAGTTTTTGAGAGATCCTACATTGGATTTTTGATCCCTAACCTTATTCTTTGAGTTTTTGAGTAGAAATTTAGAGTCCGGTTTGGATTTTGGACTAATTTTGAGCATTGTGAAGACCTGCAATTTGTTACCTAAACTAATGGAGAACATAGTTGGTAATATTTTCTTGCTTTTTATAATGTTTGGCTAAAACCCTATTCTTGGAGGTGTGATTATGTGATTAATTGTCTAAATTAGCTTATGAGTGTTAATATTTACTAATTTAGTTGTTGATTTGAAGTGGGTTCAATTAATAGTTGAGTTTTAATTGATGAATTGTAGTTTCAAATACAGTTCTAGCTTAGTATTCTATGCTTGCTTGAGGAAGAGGTTTTAGAATTAAAGTTATCAATTAATGATTGTAGTGATTGGATTATTGTGGATTCAACTTGAAAAAGTGGGTCTGAATTCGATCCTACTAATCTAGCTCGAGAGAGTAGATTAATTGAGGTTCTGGGCTATTCATATTTGATGGGCTTGTCGAGGTTCGAGAGAACTCGCTTGATTAATAATGGTTGATTGAGAAATAGTTGTTACACTTAAAGTGTAACATCCCGACTTTTCAAAACATCTAAATTAACTCGTATCTTCGTGGAAAGACAAGGAGGGTGAGTAATAAATTAAAAATGATGTGGTATGTCATATTTTAAGTGTTCAAGGGTTGTATCTCAAGTTTTGAAGTTAAGTGGCAAAATAAAAGTTGGCGGAAGTTATCGTAAGTTCCTTTTTTAAGATTTCTCTTAAATTTGGGTCAAATCTCTCGGAGGTTTTCTCCCAATCTATAAAGAGTTATGGGCCCCATGACCTATCGAATCGAAGGTCTATGAGTCTAGTTTCCAACGCATTAAACCGTTTTTTCATACAACTTCAGAATAGAAAGATATTTACGTTTTCGTGGGACTGCACAAGCAGGCACGTGAGGTGGGGCCCTAGGTCGGTGGAACTTTACATATATCTTCTTCTTCGAACCTTTTCTTCATTTTTAGCTAAGAATCAGAAACAAATAGAGAAACCCATTTCTAGGATCAACTAAAGTATAGATTTTCTTGACTCAAGTCCTTGACGAAAGTTGGTCTATGCGTTGGGCTCATCGTCGTGGTATAATTTGTTTTATCAATTTCGTAGCATATCACAATTTAGTGTTGGGATAGCAAGGGTTTTGAGGCGTATTACGAACTTAAGATCGAGGTAAGACCCTTTTTTCATCGACTCTAGCTTTTATAAGCAGCAAATAGCAATTTGCGACGAAAATACATATCTTTTATCGTATTGTCATGGTATATTTTATTTGTGTGTTGATTATGGTCCTACCTTGTTTTAGTATCGAGGGAGTTATGAGTAAAAGTCATTAGACCACGTGAATTCAACGAAAAAGGTATGTTAAGGCTATTCCCTACTTATGTCATGTTTCCTTAAAGCTTAGGAGCAATGTAATTGAGTTGTTTTCCTTGTTACACTTGTAGCCATTATTGTTGATTGTTGGCTGCTCGAGTAGATATAATCCTCCCTTGTCGGGATTCTAATTAAGTTAGTAGCGTCCCTATGTTAGACACGACTTAAAGGCTATTTTTATAGGTTGCTTATGACTAAATTGCTCGCTTTTAGTGATTGGATTGTTATTATTGCCCTTGGGGCTATTGTGGTTAGCTGCAGGAATGTGATCTATGCCTAGAAGGGCTATGTTCTGCCTACAGGGCTATATGGATGCCTAAAAGGGCTATGAGTTACTTACGGGGCTATATTGATGCCTAGAAGGGCTATGAGTTGCCTACAGGGCTATGAGTTGCCTACAGGGCTATATTGACACCTAAGAAGGCTATGTGCTTCCTACAGGGCCATGTTATTGCCTAAGAGGGATATGAGTTGTCTATAAGCTATGTTGATGTAAGAGAGATATGTGCTGCCTACGGGGCTATATTAATGCCTAAGAGGGATATGTGACTACCTACGGGGCTAGGGGACTACCGATAGGGGTATATAGGCTGATTGGTACCTTCCGGGCTTATGGGGACATGAGTAGGTGGTCTTGTGTGCTGTTTGTACCTGCCGAGCTTATGGGGCTTTGTTTAGGTTGTTGTTTTATTATTTTTGATAAGTTTAGATTTAGGAGCAGGTTAGTACACTTATCTTATCCTTGATTTATTTATCTGATTATTCCAGTATATCCGGATACCTTCTCATAGTCTATTGCCTATCATACTCTGTACATTATTTTGTACTGACGCCCTATTGCCTTGGGGGCGCTGCATTCATGCATGCAGGTCCTGACAGATGACTGAGTAGATCTCCTTAGCTGCAGGATTGACTTTTATCCGGTTGGCTAGCCCCTTTCCTTTGGAGCTGCCAGAGTTGGGAGGTTTGTTACCTTTTGTTGTATATATCTTTATGGGTAGGCTGGGGCCCTGTCCCGCTAATCTTTACTACTCTTAGAGGCTTGCAGACTAGTATATGGGGTGTATAGCTACGTTATGGCCATACTGGCCTATGTTGGTTTACTGAAGTTTGTGAGCTGTTTGATGTATTGTATTGATATATACTTGCTTTTAGTTTTGGTATAGATATCATGGTGGCCTCGATGGCCCAATCAGGACTTCTGTACTAGTTCGCTATTTATTTATGTGATCTCCTGGGAGTAGCTGTTTCTTGTATAGATTAGTTGACAGGGACTTGCCGGCCGAGGGCTTAGTTTTAAGCCAAGATATACTTGTTTGTTTTCTTGATTGCATGTGGCTGCCATGCGCTAGTAGCAAATGGTTCAGCAGGGTCGGTCAGGCCTGAGTTTTGGCATTAGGAGCCAGTTGCTCCCCTCGAGTTTGGGGCGTGACATAAAGCCTAGCTTACCCACTAAGATTCATCGTCTCTTTAGTAAATAATAATCACCCATACACCGAAATTGGCATTTGATAGATCACATCCCCAATGATCCCTCTCTACGTGATTACTCCCCTATTTTCATAGTTGTTAATTGTCTCTCAGATCCCTCTAATTGACATTAATTGTCAAACCCCTGCTATTTAATTTAATTGTTTCGATAATATCTGTTCCTATAACCAACTAGAACACTCCCTTCACTTCGTAATTGAATTCTCTACTGTATCACTCTCTGCAGGATTGACCCCAACTCTTCGTTGGGTTATTAATTGCTTCTGTCTATACTTAGAAGATGAAGTGTAGTTGAGTGTTATAAAAAATTGTGTCCTTCCGGGAAGTGGTGTTTAAAATTCTTTTAGTGAAGTTTAGTTGTGAACTAATCTTATTGTAGTTGAATCACTCTACTTTTGTTTGTTGTTGGCTGATCTTGAAAAGGTGACAAGATGAGTGTTAACTGGAGAAATATTATCCAACTCTAGCATAATGATGTCATTGGTAACTTGCATGATGTCAATGAAGATCAATCGGGAAGTGCGGGTGTTATTCGATTGCCTTTGGTTGTGGGCAATGTGGTATTTCACGTGACTAGCACTATGTTGCAGCTGTTGCAAATGAAGGGTTTATTTGGAGGGCTGGCTCATGAGGATCCGCATGACCACATCCGGAACTTTGTGGATGTGTGTGGTCCATTTTCTTTCAAGAACACTCATAGGAGTCAATCTGACTTCGGTTGTTCCCTTTTTCTTTGATGAGGAAGGCGACAAAGTGGTTACCCGACCTACCAAGGAACTCAATTACTTCTTGGGATGAGCTTACTGAGGCGTTCTATGTAAGGTTTTTCCCTCCTTCGAGGATGATGACATTGAGAGATAATATTCAGCGCTTCAAACAATTGGATGGTAATCCAATCCATGAGACATGGTTTAGATTTCAGAAGTTGTTGCTCCAATGTCCAACTCACGGACTCCCGAACAACGTGTTGTTACAACATTTCTACCAAAGTCTAGATTCAGTCAACAAGGGTGTGGCTGACCATCTTGTCCAAGGAGGAATTACTCAACAATCGTTTGATATTGCATCTACTCTTCTTGATGGGATAATGAAGATTAACCGTGCTTGGTACAATATGGAAGATCAAGTGTCTCCTTGATGTGAGGCTAAAAATACATGTTTTTAATCATTATTTCCTCACATTTATTATTTATATTTGTCCTTTTTTAGCATGAATTTTATGAATTGTGTTAAATGGTATATTTTATTTGTAGGATTAAATTGGTAAAAAAATGAAGAAGTTTGGAGCTAAAACGAATTAAATATGGAAGGTTCAAGAAGGAAATCAAGCAGACAACTTAATGAAAATAAGTTAATATAATATTAATATAATTTATTTGCAAATAAGGAAAGAAGAACTTACCTGCTGGTCCAAGTGTCCGGCAGCAACGTCAAAAGAAGTTACACACACAAAATTGGGAGCTACACACGGAGAAAAAAGAATCCAATTCCTTTTGGTTTTGGGTTCCTAATTTAATTTGGACTCAATTATTTTATTTAGGGTTTCCTACATCTATAAATAGTGCATAGAAATAATTATTTGAGAAGGGGGGCCAAGAACCAAGATACAAGACACAATATAAATTTTCTTCTAGCTTAGGAACTTTGGAAGAGCCACCGTGGAGGCCGGAGAATTGTGGTTTATTCTTTCTTCTCCTTTAATATTTATTTGTATTCATGATTAATAAAAAATAGTTTAGCTATTGTTCTTAACTTTTTATGATTAACAGAAGCATATTTATTTTAATAAATTTTGATTGTGTTTTTGAGATAATGAGTAACTAACTTTCATAACTAGGGTTGTGGGAACAATAAGCGATTAACAAAGTATGAATAGTAAATAAGCAATTCTTGACTAGTATTTTGCATGCATTGATAATTCTTTCGTTTAGAAGTCTTTTTAACGATGGCCAACGTTAGAACTCGCCTTGTTACTACTTGCTGGACCAAGGAGGTAATTAACAAGAAAAGAATTATCAACATAGATTTAGTGTGATACTATCTAATAGGCTAGTGTCGATTGGTGCGAAGTAATAACTAAGCCAAACATCGATTGATGTCTAATATGAGGTAAAGGTAAGGGTTTATAAATTATACACACGTAGCCAGACCAAAGTGCGGAGTGAAATTCTCTAGATGCTGGACCAAGGATTTAGAGATACCTAACTTATCACTTTGCATGTAATACACTAAAAAAGAATTACTATTATTAGGATTACTGCGTTATGAGCTTATGGGGAACACATTCCTAGTTACTTTTAATAATGTGAATATCAATAAATACTTAGTTCAAAGCTATCTTTTTATTGTTTGTTTATTTTATTTCAAATTAACCCCCCCCATTGTTATATAACGACTATCGAGTTAAATATTTGCTATTGACAATATTCTTCCATATTCTCTGTGGGATCGACCTCGACTCATAGTTGGATAAATATATTGCATACGGTCGTTTATATTTCTTTTCAAGAAGTATATTTGAACGTTATCACTCCTTTGAACTTTAGGATGACAAAGTAACAAATTGAAAAGGACCAAGAGCGATATGAAAACTTGGTGAAATGATGGCTCAAATGGATCTATTGTTGAAACATGTCATGGGTAGTGGTTCTAAGGCAGTGAATGCAGTTGGAGTAAATCCTGAAGAAGCGAAATTTGAAGTTATGTACAATGAAGAGGTACACTTCCAAGCAAATCAAGGAGGAGGTTTCCGCCCAAATTATCCAAGACCGAGTGGGAACCAAGGTTGTAATAGAGAGCGTGATGACGGTTGGAGAGACCATGATAGGGAATGGCGTGATTGTGGTACAAATTGGAGAGAGAGGGATGGTGACAAAGAGAGATATGTACCTCCCCATGAGCGTCAAAAGCCAAAAGAGCAAAGGGCTGATCCTAAAAACTTCCGCACTACATATATGCTAGCACGCATTCTAAATCAAGTGGAAGGATCGGAGAAACTACTAAAGGAAATGAAAGATGACGTCTCATCTCTGAACCAAACAGTTACTTTACATTCGGTATCGATTAAGTAGATGGAAACATATGGGTCAAATCTCGACTCATTTGAACCCAAGGCCAAAAGGAGGATTACTGAGTGATACCATGGTTAACCCAAAGAATGAAGCTTGAAAGCGTGTATTCATCGTGCCACGACGTTAAATAAGATGCTTCTTGGGAGGAAACCCAGGTTTTTAGCTTTTAGGTGTGTTGTTTGAATAATGGGTGTTCAATATGCAGGTTGAAAATTTGAAATTTTGGGAAGGGGAGCAATTAAGCGAGCCTAGGTACCAGTCGGCGACTCGCCGAACAAGTTGGCGAGCCCGATCTGGACCACCATTTTGACCAACATGTTGGATGGGATTCTATAACATTCGGCGGACAAAAGAGTTAGTTGGCGGATCGCTGAATGGTTGATGACATTAGTGGGAATCACCGACTGGTACGCTAACTGAAGGGTCAAAAAGGCCTCAACCATTTTTAAATTCAAAATCTTCTTTCATTTCATATTTTCTGACGTTTGCACTTTCACAACCCATTTTAAAATGTTTTTTCCTATTAATTTCACGTGGGGATCAATTACTCGGGGGAATCTTTGAATAATACTTCGTATTTGCTTGCCTAGTACTACTTTGTCTAATTTTGATGTTGGTGATTCGAACCCCGCTTTATATTTTGTGTAGTTTCCAAATGCTTGCTTGTATCCCTATTTAATTATCTATGTAATCTTGATTGTTTGAATGAATTGTGTTAGTGTATGCCCTTGTCGTAGTTGTTTACGCATGTTTTAGCCTATAATTGTTGAATCAAGTGTGTTAACGGATCGAAATTGCAGATTTTTGTTGGTTATATGTTGGGTATGGTGTGGGTGAAGTCTGAGTAACCCCAATTGCACTGATCGACTAATTTTTCTTAATGATAGAGCGGGTGACATCATTCTTAAAGGCAAAAGACATCGATTGGTCAATTTTGGACAAATCAAGGGAAGTTTGAGAACCCCGAGGTCATTAACGGTATGGGTCTTACTTTAATTGTGTAGAATAAGTGGTTAATTTAATTTTCGTGGGCTGTGGGTTAGAAATTGGAGGTCGGGGTCAAAATCTGGCACGAAGGACCTTTTGGTGAACTTAGTCGATCTCGCTGAATGGTTCAGCGGTTCACCCAATGACCCTTGGATCTCCTTTTTATCCTCCATATTTGATGAAATGTTTCTGTAACATTTGACGATATGCCTGAGCTCACCGAATGTCTGTTAGATCACCCTTTTGAGCCCCAAATTTTAGAAAATGTTTGTAACTTTTGGCGAGCTACTGTTAGTTCACCGAATATATTGGCGAATTGACGAAAGGCCCTGGACATCGCCGACCTGTGCTGAATTGTGAGCAATTTTATTCTGGAAAATTCGGTGAGCCCGACTTGGCTCGCCGAATGGGTTCAGCGACTCGTCGAGCTACTCGGTGATTTTTCCTGCACAATTTTAAACTTTGATGATTTTTCAAACTATTTCTAACGTATTGATGTTGTTTTGTAGGGATGGCCAGACCGAATGTACTAGAAAGGAATCAACCACCCTATAAGCAAGCACGGAGAATAGTGATTAACGATGACACTTCCCCTTTACGAGCCACGCAAGCTAAACTTCCTACGACTAGGGAAGAACATTGAAAAGGCAAGGGGCTTGTTGAGCCGAGTCCGGCTGAGGAAAGCTCAGACATCATGTGCATCTATGCCACCCACCTCACTACTTCAGAGTCGGAAGTGAGGGCAATTTGGGGGATAGTTTGCCAGTCTTCATGTCTGAGCCAGAGGACGATTAGACTCTACAGACGAGGAGAGTAGAATTATGCTCTAAGTCACTAGATGATCTAGCCAGCAACCCAGTTCCTCCAACACCTCCTCCAACTCCAGCACACCATTCTTGAGGAGAAGAGATTATCTACAGAAGGAGTAGTAGACAGATATCCAGAGGTGTGGAACACTATCAAGTTCCACAATTTTGAGATCTTCACCAGGATTTGAGCTCCTACATTCCTTCCTGGGTCCAAGAGTTCTATGCCGAGTACAGGAAGTTAGTGTCGAAGGGGAAGAAGAAGGCTACTATATTTGCATCGGTTGACCATGTGGTGGTGTGTGGAAGACGAGTTAAATGCAACAACACCGACATCAATGAGGTGCTAGGGTGTTTGACGATTGTAATCCACATCTTGGTGGATCAGATGCAGAATAAGACCCTGGAGAACTTGAAGGGTTGGCTGGCTCCTCTGATCACAGACATCATACCACCATGGATCGAGGCAGGAGTCCGGATAGAGAAGAAGGATCTGAATATGGACGCCCAATTTTTGTTTGGGTTAATCAGCAACACTTTGATGCTATAACAAAATGAGTCCATACTCAAGCATCCAAAGGATTATCTTTTGGGCTGCATCATTGATATGAGGCTAAAAATACATATTTTTAATCATTATTTCCTCACATTTATTATTTATATTTGTCCTTTTTGAGCATTAATTTGATGGATTGTGCTAAATTGTGATTTTATTTGTAGGATTAAATTGATGGAAAATTAGAGAAGTTTGGAGCTAAAACGAATTAAAGATTGAAGGTTCAAGAAGGAAATCAAGCAGACATCTTAATGGATAAAATTGAATAAAATATTATATTTATATAAAAGGGGCATATTGCGACTTGCATACGATTTAAGTTGAATGAATAACCTGCCACATGGCAGTCTCTCAACGCATTGGCCAATTGATGAATGACGGTGCAGAATCAACAAATTCATTGAGGCGGCACTACTGTTCATGCGGCGAAAAAAGAAATAGGAATCTAATTTCTTTTGGTTTTTAATTCCTACTTTAATTTGGATTCAATTATTTTATTTAGAGTTTTCTACATCTATGAATAGTGCATAGAAATAATTATTTAGAGGGGAAGAACCAAGATACAAGACATAATATAATTTTCTTCTAGCTTAGGAACTTTGGAAGAGCCGCCGTGAAGGCCAGAGAATTGAGGTTTATTCTTTCAACTCCTTTATTATTTATTTGTATTCGTGATTAATAAAAGATAGTTTAGCTATTGTTCTTAACATTTTATGATTAACAAAAGCATATTTATTTTAATGAATTTTGATTGTGTTTTTGAGATGATGAGTAGCTAACTTTCATAACTAGGGTTGTGGGAACCATAAGCGATTAAAAAATTATGAATAATAACTAAGTAATTCGTGAATAGTGTTGAAGCATGCATTGATAATTCTTTCGTTTAGAAGTCTTTTTAACGGTGGCCAACGTTAGAACTCGCCTTGTTGCTACTTGCCGGACCAAGGAGGTAATCAACAAGAAAAAAATTATCAACATAAATTTAGTGTGATACTATCTAATAGTCTAGTGTCGATTGGTGCAAAGTAATAACTAAGCCAAACATCGATTATGATGTCTAATATGAGGTAAAGGTAAGGGTTAGTAAATTATACACACATAGCCGGACCAGGGTGCGGGGTGAAATTGTCTAGATGCCGGACTAAGGATTTAGAGATACCTAACTTATCACTTTGCATGTAATACACTAGAAAAAGATTACGATTATTAGGATTACTGCATTATGATCTTATGGGAAACACATTTGTAGTTATTTTTAATAATCTGTATATAAATAAATACTTAGTTCAAAGCTATCTTTTTATTGTTTTTATTTGATTTCAATATAAATCCCCCCATTTTTATATAACGACTATCGAGTTAAGTATTTACTATTGACAATATTCTTCCATATTCTCTGTGGGATCGACCCCGACTCATAGTTGGGTAAATATATTGAATACGATCGTTTATATTTCTTTTCAAGAAGTATATTTGAACGTTATCAAGAATGACACCGCTCCCGGGGAATGCGGCTTAAAAATTTTCTTTTGTATTTATTTTTACTTGTAGTCCTTTTTTGTTTCTTAGGATTAGTTGTAAATTTTTTTTTTATTATTATCATATTTCTTTTACTCTTCTTGAGATGTCATCTGAAAAAGTATGTAGTGATAAGTGTTCTTGCAATTCTTGCACTTTTGACATTATGGATTCTTATAGGTTAATTTGTTCTCAACAAGATAAGTTGTATGGGGACATGAAAGTTTTGTTAATACTTTGCTATAAATCAGTATGTAAGCGCAGTGGTGAATATAAATTTGAATTTGATCTCTATTATTTAGATTGTGAGTTGAGTGCAAAGATTAAATCATATGACACCCAACAATTTAATATGTGTGAGGAAGAAAAAATACTTATAAGTCAACTTGAAGAGCTAAAAGTTGAGGGCCAATTGCTTGATCATACTCTTTATTGATGTTGTCATTGTTAAGAAGAGTACACTAGAGTTATGTAATGAAGTAGATAATATTATTTTTAAAAACTGTAATACGTGTAAATATGAGGGTGTAAATAATAATACAATTCATAAGTTAGGGCGCATTGGACCTCATTCCAATCGTTTTTCCACACTATGTTTAGATGATGAGAAATTAATCGAGCCATCTGAGCCTATAAAAGAGTGTATGGAGGAGGAACAATGTGTCTATATTCTTGAATTTATTGTTCCAACATCGGAGAATTACATTCCTCACTTAGGATCTAAGAAGTGCATAATGCGATATCTATTGCTTGGGACCTTTATTTTTTGTACCACCACCCCTTGAGCGTAATAGAAAAATTGATGTAAAATTAGGGGTGCAATTCATATCTTCAAAGTGGAAGGAAAAATAGTAAAATTGATGGTGTCGTGCCGCGACATTAAATTAAGCGCTTATTGGGAGGCAACCCAATTAGTAGTGTAACTTCTTATTTTATTTTATTTTTATTTTAATAGTATCACTTTTTTTCTTTTCTTATTTTTGCAGATTAGGGAAAGTCTGAGTAGCCAAAAAAAAAAAAAAATTGAAGCAAAGGAGCATGTTTGAGCTTAAGTGTGGGGTGATGATACTTGATGAAAATTAAGAGAACATGCTACTAGCTAGGCCTAAAGGCCTCAGGGAGTTTTCCTAACCCTTGTTTTAAATATTATTTAATGCTTTGGGGACATAGCATCTTTTTAAGTGTGTGTTGGAGGAATGAATTCTTAGTTTTTACCGTTTTATTGAGTCTTTTTTTAGGATGGGTTCCTTGACTTTTGTTTTCGGTTCTTTTCCTGAGGATCGTCCCTTTGAACCGAGTGTCTTTTATTTTTTTTAGGAATAAATTTTATTTTTATTTTTAATTTTTTGGAGAGAAAAGAAAAGACCCTTTTGAGTTATGTGTTACTTACTATTTGGGCCTAAATTTGAGTAGTACTTTCTTGTGAATGCTTGATTGCTAGTGAAATTACAAACTTTTTGACATCTAGGTTCATGGTTGTGACTTTGTATATAACTTATTTTATTTTGTAGTTTGTTATGATCTTGTCTCTCTTAGAAGTGGAATTAATTCATCTTGATTGATACTTGTGCCATGTGTGGTGAGATTTTGTTTATTTCATGTTTTGCATCTTAGTCTAGAACTTGCCCTACATGTTATTGATGTAAAATTACAAGTGTTGCTTTGTTTAGGAGATAATAATAGGCTTTCTTTGATTTGTCTGGTAAATTTTAGCCTTTTCGGATATTTTATCACTAGTCAGCCCTTTTGAGCCTGTAGCTTTTTTTTTTGTAGCCATATTTTGCCCTAAACTATTTTGTTGAATTCCTAGTTTTTGCACCTTTCTTCCTTGAGCATTATAGCATAGACTTATTCTAATTATCAATTCTGAGAAAAAGAGTTGATTGAGTGAAAAGGTAATCAATGATAGCTACAAAGTGCTTAAAAGCCCTCTTTGAAAGAATGTGATATGAAAAAAAAAAGAATGTGACATGAAAAAAAAAACTACCTTGATGATGGCCCTGGTCCTTCCAAGGACATCGTGCACCTTAATGCATGTAAAATACGTAAGTTGAGGGTGGCTATTATCAAGGAAAACTAAAAAAAACAATTTAAAAAAAATTAAAAAAAATGATTGAAACATTCTTGAGATGATGAGAATTACTTGTGAAATAATTGTTGAAGAGAGGGCTGAAAATAAAGAGAAGAAAATAATGGGTTATTAAGTCTAAAATTGCAAAGTGCTTAAATAAGTATAAGTCACTATTATATAGTTTTCCTACCCGTTCCCTAGCCTACATTACAACCCGTTAAAGTCCTATTTGATTCTATTCAAGCATGCTTAATTAGTGGAGATGTACATAATGGGCAAGCCTATGGTTCTTTGTGCATACATGTGAATTTTATTTGTGAGTGTGAGAGTTGTTCTTGATATGAAGTCCTTAATTTAGATTCAATCTTTTGAATTGAGTGTGTGGACTATTTCATTTTGTGAGGGCACTTGTTTCATGATAGATACGTGATGTTATTAACTTTCTTTGATGAGAGTAGGAGAGCAAACTTAAATTTGATGAGTTCAGAGTCCTTCTTTGAGGTTAGGAGTTAGGAGGTTTGTTGTTTATTTGAATGACTTGCATAATTATTAAGAAGTCTACTTGATGTTTTGAAATTGGTATATGACCTAATTGTTTGTATTAACCAAAGTGATGACATTGCTAGTATGATTTTTTTTTGGGATGAGTTTTAATGTTTGCTCGAGGACGAACAAAAGTTTAAGTGTGGGGTGTTGATATGAGGCTAAAAATACATATTTTTAATCATTATTTCCTCACATTTATTATTTATATTTGTCCTTTTTGAGCATTAATTTGATGGATTGTGCTAAATTGTGTATTTTATTTGTAGGATTAAATTGATGGAAAATTGGAAAAGTTTGGAGCTAAAATGAATTAAATATTAAAGGTTTAAGAAGTAAATCAAGCAAACAACTTAATAGATTAAAGTGAATAAAATATTATATTTATATAAAAGGGGCATATTGCGAGTTGCAAAAGATTTAAGTTGAATGAATAAGCTGCCATGTGGTAGTCTCTCAAAGCACTGGAAAATTGATGAATGGCAGTGCAGAATCAACAAATTAATTGAGGCGGCACTACTGTTCGCGCGGCGAAAAAGAAAAAGGAATCCAATTCCTTTTGGTTTTTGATTCCTACTTTAATTTGGATTCAATTATTTTATTTAGGATTTTCTACATCTATAAATAGTGCATAAAAATAATTATTTAGAGGGAAAGAACCAAGATAATATAAATTTTCTTCTAGCTTAGGAACTTTGGAAGAGCCGCCGTGAAGGCCAAAGAATTGGAGTTTATTCTTTCTTCTCCTTTATTATTTATTTGTATTCGTGATTAATAAAAGATAGTGTAGCTATTGTTCTTAACTTTTTATGATTAACACAAACATATTTATTTTAATGAATTTTGATTGTGTTTTTGAGATAATGAGTAGCTAACTCTCATAACTAGGGTTGTGGGAACCATAAGCGATTAATAAAGTATGAATAATAACTAAGTAATTCGTGAATAGTGTTGAAGCATGCATTGATAATTCTTTCGTCTAGAAGTCTTTTTAACGGTGGCCAACGTTAGAACTCGCCTTGTTGCTACTTGCCGGACCAAGGAGGTAATCAACAAGAAAAGAATTATCAACATAGATTTAGTGTGATACTATCTAATAGTCTAGTGTCGATTGGTGCGAAGTATTAACTAAGTCAAACATCGATTATGATGTCTAATATGAGGTAAAGGTAAGGGTTAGTAAACTATACACACGTAGTCGGACCAAGGTGCGGGGTGAAATTCTCTAGATTCCGGACCAAGGATTTAGAGATACCTAACTTATCACTTTGCATGTAATACGCTAGAAAATGATTACTTTTATTAGGATTACTGCGTTATGAGCTTATGGGGAACACATTCCTAGTTATTTTTAATAATCTGAATATAAATAAATACTTAGTTCAAAGCTATCTTTTTATTGTTTTTATTTTATTTCAATTTAAATCCTCCCATTTTTATATATTAACTATTGAGTTAAATATTTGCTATTGACAATATTCTTCCATATTCTCTGTAGGATCGACCCCGACTCATAGTTGGGTGAATATATTGCATACGATCGTCTATTTTTCTTTTCAAGAAGTATATTTGAACTTTATCAATCATGGACCAGGATGGACTAAATCTCGGCCTGAATATCAAGCAAAATATGGCTATGAAGGCCGAAGTAACTCAAACTTCTCTACCATTCCCAGTGTTGATTACGGAGCTATGCCGGCATGTCCGAGTGCCCGAGTGACTCCCACATCCTCTACTTACATTCGAACGATAGAGGCCGAGTACACTAGAGATGAGGCCAAGAGGAGGAGAGCTGCACCATTGGATACTTTCCTGGTTGTCGACGTGGAGATGTTGCAGAATGACACAACCCCTTCTACTCAGTTTTGTGAGCCTTCGGGTATCTCTGACACTTCAACTATTGCACCCTCTACTTCTGCTGCTCCCAGTTTTACCACTGCTACTTTTGCTTCCCGACCCCAGTTTACCTAAGATATGTTATTCAAGATGGGCCATCTAGCCTAATCTATTGATGTGCTAGCCTCCCGGGTAGAGGCTTATATTCCGGATATGATTGAGAGGGCCATTGCTGCCGCTTTAGCTCCCATCCAGGTTGAGTTGAGAGAGCTCCAGGAGCTAATCACTGCACACGACTTGGCATTATATGTCCTTATGGTGAGAAGTGGAGGCATGTGAGCAAAGTGGGAGCACATCTGTGGATATGACGGCCTTGAAGGCCGATATAAGTGGGTTGAGATGTGACGTGGATGAGCTGAAATCCACAGATCTTTCCATGTTCTTTGGCATGGTGGACCTTCCCGAGTATAAATTTTCCAGCCATTTCTGAGCTCCCTCCGACTACTACTACCGATGATGATGTTGTGGCTGATGAGGATGCCGAGTCAGATGCTCTAGAGATTGATGAGGAGGAGCTTGGTGCACGAGATATTTTTGTATATGATGACCTGGAGGACCTTAAGGGTGCGATGGTGCACACAATTGTGTAGGCATCTCTTCGGGATACATCGATGGAGGGCTCCAGTGGAGCAAATGATGGAGTTAAGACAGGAACTAATGCCTAGACTGAAGGAGTCACACATATACAGAATTCACCTCAGGCTTAGCCTGACAGGGGGATCTTGACTCTCTTTTAGTTTTCTGTTTAGACTGTTTATTTCTTTTGCATTTGAGGACAATTGCTAGTTTTGTTTAGTTGGGTGAGGTCTATTCATACCTACCTATTTTGGGTTATTTTTATCGATATTGTTGCTTGTTGTGAATGCTTGATTTTGTTTATAAGTATTGTTTTTTGATTCATTGGTTTTTAATGTGAATGTTGGTTTTGACCCAAATTAAAAATTTTCCACCTCTTGATGTTTGTGAATGTAACTGTTCTCTTTCATATTTGAGTGTTAGTTGCGATCAATACCAAAGACTTGAATAGTGCTCTTGATTGAACGATATGCGTGCGTGATTCCAATGAGGAAAATTTGAGTTGCATAAGTCATATGTGAACTCTTAGCATCTCATTGTGACAGTCCAATTGTTGAAGTGACTGTTGTGATAATCGTTTCACGCAAGCTAAAATTGTAGAGTCTTGTTTGATGGTTGTGTTGAATGCCATGTAGGGTGAGGTTATCTTGAAAAATGTGTGTGATAATACTTAGAACATGCCCCATTAGTCTAATCAACTAATGTAGGCGAATGATAGAGATGATCTTAGGCACAATTTGTGAAGAGTGAACCAAACTTTCTATTATACCTCTTTGTGACCACCTTGTGAGAGTGTGAACCTTGCTTGGCACCGTTTGAGCCTATGCTTTTCTTTGGTTGAAACTGGAGCACATTTGACCTCTTCCCTTCTCGCCTAAAATCTTCATGAAGCATTGGTCCTTTTGAATAAGCCAACTTAGGCCAAAAGCCTAACTTGGGGGTGTGGTAAAAAATGGGGTAAGTGAAGACGTTTGAGAAATTCTCCCTTGAGGAATCATAATTAAAAAAATGGAACCCCTCCATATAAAAATAGAAGAAAAAGATCGAAAAGACTTCGTGCGGATGAATCCCTCGGAATTCTATGGGTCTAAGTTAGATGAAGACCCTCAAGAGTTCATTGATGAAGTCCACAAGATATTAGCTATCATGGGCATGAGGTCAGAAGATAAGGCGGAGTTGGCGGCCTACCAATTAAAAGGGGTGACCCAAATATAGTACAACCAATGGAAGGAAGAGAAGGGGGCAAACTATGTGGTGCCTTGGGAAGAGTTCAAAACGGCTTTCCTTAATCGATTCTTTCCTTTCGAACTTAGGGAAGCCAAATTGGTGGAGTTCATGAATTTAAAACAAGGGTCTATGAGTGTGAGGGAGTATGCCCTCAAGTTTAACCAACTTTCAAGATATGCTCTACACTTGGTTGCCGACTCACGATCTAGAATGAACAAATTCGTGATGGGTGTGTCCGACCTAGTGAGAGAAGAATGCCGGTCCGCAATGTTGATTAGTGACATGGACTTGTCCCGCTTGATGGTCTATGCCGAACAAATGAAGGAGGTGAAGTTGAGGAAGAGGAGGGGTCATGAGGCCAAGAGGGCTCATTTTGAGGGCAAGTTCCAAAGTCGAAGGGGAGGCCGGTTTCATCAAGGCCAAGGGTCTTCTCATGCGCCCCATAAGGGGTTTGCCAATGATCTTCCAAAGGCCCAAGGTGTTGGTGGTATGGGTCCTATTGATGTATGTCTGAAGTGTGGTAAGGGCCATGGTGGCCCGTGCTTGAGAAATACCGGTGCTTGCTACAGTTGTGGGGAAATGGGGCACAAGGCAATGAATTGTCCTCGAAATCGCAACAAGTGTAAGGAGGTCTGTCCACAAGGTGCCAATGCGGTTCCTTTGGGGAGAGGGGGCCGACAAGATGGTGCCCCAAGGCACAATCGATTTTATGCTTTGCATGGGAGGCAAGGGGTCGATGAAGTCCCCGATGTCGTTACCGGTATGTTGAAAATCTTTGACTTTGATGTATATGCATTAATTGATCTGGGTGCCTCTTTTTCTTTTGTCACCTCCTTTGTTGCCAAAAAGTTTCATGTTGAGCCCGACTTGTTGCGTGAGTCATATAAGGTGTCTACTCCTATTGGTGCATATGTTGTTGCTAGGAAGGTCTATAGAAATTGTCCTGTTTGCATCTTGCATAAAATATTGCCTTGTGGTCTTGTTGAGTTGAACATGGTCGATTTTGATGTTGTTCTTGGGATGGATTGGTTGCATGCATACTATGCTTCCATTGATTGTAGAACCCGTGCTTCCATTGATTGTAGAATCCGTAGGGTCAAGTTCCAATTCCCAAGAGAACCCATTCTTGAGTGGGAAAGACAAAATGTGGTAGTCAAGGGTAGGTTCATCTCTTGTATTAAAGCCCGTAAGTTGATCTCTAAGGGGTGTCTCTATCACCTTGTGAGGGTTAGAGATGTAGAGTCCAAAACCCTTCTTATAGAGTCGGTTTCGGTCGTAAATGAATTCCTTGATGTCTTTCCTAATGACCTTCCCGGTGTTCCTCCCGAAAGGGAAATAGATTTTGGCATAGACCTCCTCCCCGATACTCAACCCCTTTCTATTCCCCCTTACCGTATGACCCCGGTGGAGTTAAAGGAGTTGAAGGAACAATTGAGGGCTTGTTGGAGAAGGGTTTTATTAGGCCTAGCCAATCACCATGGGGTGCACCGGTGTTGTTTGTGAAGAAGAAAGATGGGTCCCTTAGGATGTGTATTGATTACCGGCAACTCAATAGGGTCACCGTCAAGAATAAATATCCTCTTCCTAGGATTGATGACTTGTTCGACCAATTGCAAGGGGCTAGCCACTTCTCTAAGATTGATCTTCGGTCCGGGTATCATCAAGTGAAGGTGAGGGAGTGTGACATTCCCAAGACAGCCTTCCGGACTAGGTATGGGCATTATGAATTTGTGGTCATGTCCTTTGGGTTGACCAATGCACCGGCTATCTTCATGGACCTAATGAATAGGGTCTTTAAACCCTACCTTGATTCCTTTGTTGTGGTCTTCATTGATGATATTTTAATCTATTCGCATAGCGAGGAAGAACATATGGGTCACTTGAGGGTTGTGTTGCAAAGATTGAGAGAGGAGAAGTTGTATGCCAAGTATGAAAAGTGTGAATTTTGGTTGAGGGAGGTTGCCTTCCTAGGTCATGTGGTGTCGGGGGATGGTATTAAGGTAGACCCTAAGAAGACCGATGTGATTAGAAATTGGCCTAGGCCATTGACCCCGTCGGATATTAGGAGCTTCTTGGGCTTAGCGGGTTACTACCGGAGATTTGTGAATGGGTTTTCTTCTATTGCTTCTCCCATGACTAAGTTGACACAAAAGAAGGCTAAGTTTGAGTGGACCGACGAGTGCGAAAGGAGTTTTCAAACCTTGAAAGATAAACTTGTGTCCGCTCCTATATTGTCACTACCGGATGGGCTTGAGGGATTTGTTGTGTATTGTGATGCTTCTAGAGTTGGCTTGGGTTGTGTCCTAATGCAAAATGGTAAGGTGATAGCCTATGCTTCTAGACAACTCAAAGTGCATGAAAAGAACTATCCTACGCATGATCTTGAATTAGCCGCGGTGGTGTTTGCTTTAAAGATTTGGCGTCATTACTTGTATGGGGTACATGTTGATGTGTTCACCGATCATAAGAGCCTCCAATATGTCTTCACCCAAAAAGATCTCAACTTGAGACAAAGAAGGTGGCTAGAATTTCTTAAAGATTATGATATGAGTGTGCATTATCATCCCGGTAAAGCTAATGTGGTGGCGGATGCTTTGAGTAGGGTGTCTATGGGTAGCCTAGCTCATGTTGATATTGGTGATAGGGAAATGGCTAGGGAGGTGCATCGGTTGGCTAGGTTGGGGGTTAGGTTGGAAGAGGTTGGTAATGGTGGTGTGGTCGTTGTTGATGGTGCTAGGTCTTCCTTGGTTGATGAGGTGATAGCAAAACAAGATCTTGACTCTTCCTTGTTAGAATTGAAGGCCTTGGTGAAAGAGGGCAAGGTGGAAGTTTTCTCCCAAGGGGGAGATGGTGCCCTTAGGTACCAAGGTAGGTTGTGTGTGCCTTGTGTTGATGGTTTGAGGGAGAAAATTCTTGAGGAGGCTCATAATTCTTCCTACTCCATTCACCCCGGTTCCACCAAAATGTATAGAGATTTGAGGGATGTGTATTGGTGGGGAGGCATGAAGAAGGACATTGCCAAATTCGTCTCCGGTTGTCATAGTTGTCAACAAGTCAAGGCCGAACATCAAAGGCCGGGTGGTCTAACCCAAGACATAGAGATTCCTACTTGGAAGTGGGAAGAAATTAATATGGATTTTGTAGTTGGTTTACCCAAGACTAGAAAAGGTTTTGATTCTATTTGGGTGGTGGTTGATAGGATGACAAAATCGGCTCATTTTCTACCGGTAAAGACAACATATGGGGCGGAAGATTATGCAAGGTTATATATTCATGACTTGGTAAGGTTGCATGGGATTCCTCTATCCATCATATCGGACCGTGGTACTCAATTTACTTCACACTTTTGGAAGTCCTTTCAAAGGGGTCTAGGTACGAGAGTTAAGCTTACTACGGCCTTTCACCCGCAAACGGATGGACAAGCCGAAAGGACTATCCAAACACTTGAGGATATGCTTAGGGCTTGTGTATTGGAGCTTAAGGGTAGTTGGGATGATCATCTTCCATTGATTGAGTTTGCCTATAACAATAGCTATCATTCTAGCATCGGTATGGCTCCTTTTGAGGCTCTCTATGGGAGGCGTTGTAGATCACCGGTTGGGTGGTTTGAGGTTGGTGAGGTGGCCTTGTTAGGACCAGATCTAGTTATGGAGGCTCTTGAGAAGGTTAGGATGATTAGAGAAAGGTTGAAGACGGCCCAAAGTCGCCAAAAGTCCTATGCCGATGTGAGGAGAAGGGCTCTTGAATTCCAAGTTGGTGATTGGGTCTATTTGAAGGTGTCACCCATGAAGGGTGTGGTTCGTTTTGGTAAGAAGGGCAAGTTGAGCCCAAGATACGTGGGTCCTTATAAGGTGATGAGGAGAATTGGCAAGGTAGCTTATGAGTTGGAATTGCCTAGCGAAATGGATTTGGTTCATCCGGTATTTCATGTGTCTATGTTGAGGAAGTGTGTGGGTGATCCGAATGCCATTGTGTCTCTTGATGTTGTGGGTGTTGTTGAAGATAATTTGACCTATGAAGAGGTTCCGGTCCAGATTTTAGATAGACAAGTGAAGAGGTTGAGAAACAAAGATGTGGCTTCCGTTAAAGTCCTTTGGAGAAATCAACAAGTTGAAAGTGCTACTTGGGAGGCCGAAGCGGACATGCAAAGGCGATATCCTTATCTTTTCCACTCCACTCAAGCCTAAGGTATTGATCTAAGCCCTTTATAAAATCTCAGGTCTTAAGTTCAGCCCCCATGTCATTGCATACATTCATGTTTAAGTTGACAAGTTCATTGTGGTTTTACAACTATGTTGAGGTTTTTGAAATAAGGTGTAAGTGCATTGTTGCATCCTTATGTGGGCTGATATTGCCATGTTTGTGTCCCTCATGTACGTTTCTTTAACATTCGGGGACGAATGTTCCCAAGGGGGAGATATTGAAACGACCCCAAAAATGCCCGAAAATGTGCTTCGAAAACACCTATAATTGTAATTTCCATATATCTCAAAATCCGTGCATGATTTTAGAAATTCGACTTCATATTCTTATTCAGGGGGTCAAATTGAGTGAGAAATGAGTCTAACCCGAATTTTAGAGCAACCGTATCAAAATTTGAAAATCGCAAAAAATGCGATTTGGAGGGTCAACTTTAAAGGGGCATATCTCTTAGCACACAAGGAACTGGAAGGGCCACAACCTATTAAATTAAAGCTCTTTGAGTTAGCTTTCCAATGCACTTGGTGTCACCTCATTCCGAGTTAGGATTAGGGAGTTATGACCATTTTCGTAAAATCTGTCTGTGCAGATTTGCAATTTCCAGTGAGCTTTTTTTATGGCGGGTTGGGGACGTTTTTTTATAAATGTCCCATACTTAGTCATTTTTTTTAACTTCAAAAACACTTACTAAGCCCTCTCCAAAATTCCACCAAGATCTTCAACCAAATTCAAACATCTCAAGCTCTAATTCCGGATTCAAGACTCTATCTCAAGCTTCAATTCTCCATCCCAATCTTCATCAAGGATTCTCCAAAGTTGAGGTATGTGGGTTTGATTGTGGAAACCTTCCTTTCCACAAGTCCAACCATTTATCCTCTATTTTTACTTCAAGTTTATGGGTCCTTATGGTTATTTATGAACTCTTTAAGTATGGAATTACTACTACACACCCTATTATGGTCAATTTTGCATATTATCATGAAATGGAATTATTATGTGATGTTTATGATTTTCATGCTTCCATGATCAAATTATGAAGATTGATTTATATATATGTATGTTGTTGGTGGACTGATTTATATGGATTTTGGAATTGGTTGGACTTAGTACTCTTGAAATACATGATTTTATTTACATGAACAATAGCCCACCATGTGTTTGATAAAATGCCCACTTATAAAATTCTTAGGAAATTGAAGGTCCAATGTACGTCCTATGAGTTGGATGGTCATATAATCATTGAAATGATGATGAAATGGATACATGTATATGATTTTCTCTATATAAGTGTTGTGAGTCGACCAAGCCTAGCTCGGGAGGGTTGTAGGCTCGGGTAACCGTATCGAGGGGTTGGTACCTTGGTTGCCTAGTACGGGGGGTAGTATTCCCGTATAACCACATCGAGGGGTTTGTACCTTGGTCCCTAGCTCAGGGGTGGTAGGCCTGGGTAACCACATTGAGGGGTTTGTACCTCTTTCGCCTCTCCAAGGGGTTGGTAGGCCTTGGAGATACTATATTGATTGTCACTCGCCACACATGTACTACGTCCCACTAAATATGATTTTTATGTAAGCATCATTAGACATATCATTTCATTAATATGCTATCTATCGGGTATGATTATGCATTTTTCCTATGATGTCTATCTATTGTAGCATTGCATTGCATCCCATATACTTAGTACATTTAAACGTACTAATGCATACTCTATGCCTACATGATGTTACCATGTAGGGACCGGAGCACCGCTTGACCATCCTTCTCCGCGTAGCTAATACGATTTTCTATTGAGGTTATTGGTGAGTCCTCCATTCCGGGGACGTTGCTTATGATCTTTTGCTATGTTTAAGACTTTTCCTTTTTAGTTATGTTTTGACTATGAGGGTGAGCCCGGTAGTTTGTCTTGGCCCCCGCTAAGTATCCATGTTTAGAGGTGGTGTTGGACAAGTTGTGTATTATGCTTGAGCTTGACTCATCTATGGTATTTATGTATTATTCCTTTTTTTTTTCTCTTGCTCCCTTAGTCCCGATTTCCCCCTTGATTATGCTTATCGCTTATGGTCATTTTAATTGCTTCCGCGACCAAGGATATGTAATGATACGTTATGAGACTTGTTTGGGGTTCCTTCGGGTTCCCCATTCGCCGGTCATGTCTAGGCCCTAGGCTTGGGTCGTGACATTAGTACTAGCTTTAAGGGGGATAAGCTCTCTCTCGAGCAACTTACCCCGTTTCAAATGGGTTCCTCTCGGACACCCACTTGCCCCATGAAGACCAACCTACGCCTTAACCCACTCACTCTCTCGAGATGAGTATATGGACATGGGACCAGGGTTCACTCTCTCAAGCTGAAGCTCATGTCGACCCACTCACACTGGCCATCAATCTACTGGTCTTAGTTTTACGACCTCTCTCGAGCAAGCCGAAAACACATAAATAAACTTGTATTTGCAACTAGAAATTCATTAAATTCATCCACAACTATTAAACAAAATCACATTTAAACTACGAATAGACTATTAGCAAGCAAGACCCAACAATTATATTAACCCATATTTGCTAAATCACACCCTAATAATTGGGGTTTTTAGCCACACATGTATAAGAGATAGAAATTTATACTAAATTGAGCTTGCATTCAATTGGGTATGAAGATTTAAGTCTGTAAGCATTCAACTGGGTATGAAGATTTAAGTCTTGATACAGGCCAAAATTGAAGAATCCAAGAGACCCAAATCCAAATCTTGAAGGTGAAACCCTTTGGAACTTCAAGTCTTCAAAATTCTCTCAAACTTAGAGAAAAAATATCAAAAAGTACTATTCTATATGAAAACTACAACTCTAACTAGTATTTATAGTTTTCACAAATTTGTGTTGCATTGGATCATTCGGCGTCGTTAGTCGGAATCGCCGATCAACTCGGCGATTCGCCTTTTGGTGTAGTACATTGCCGTCTTGCACCATCCTTCAACATCGTCGTGCTCTGGGTCATTGTTGACATGGTACTGCTTCGCGGAACTTTTAGACGATATGCCAACTGCTCCCTTTTTCCACCGACTTGATCATTTCCTTCAGGGCTCAGCACACTGGAACAAAAGGAGAAGTAATACCCTTCGGCGACTCGCCAAGTGGACTCGGCGATCTTCAAGCCTTAACTTCTTCGTTCTTTTCAGCTTCTTCGTTCCTTTTTACGATGTAATGTCCATGCTTTCCTTCAAACTTCAAATACATGAAACTAAAGGGTTTTCATGAGATATTGAGATAAAATAAGAATTTGAGGACACAAATTCTATCAAAATATAGCCCTAAAAGAGTCCAATTTGTGGACTCATCAACACCCCCAACTTAAACTTTTGCTTGTGCTCAAGCCAACTCAAGTTCAGCAGTTCAAAAAAGGTGTCTCAAATAGTGCTACACAAGACTCAATTATGAATGCACACAAGAATACTCAATTTACTTATGTAAAGATCAAGTGTGTACTTAAAGATTCAAATTGTGACACACCATTACCAGAGATTCTCAAGCTCGCAATACTTGCTTCAAATCCAACTTCAAGCTCAACAAAAGCCTTCGAATGCCCTCACACAAATGATGATTCCATTTTCGCAAGCAAGGGTATAATCAATTTAATGTTCAGGAATCAGATACAACGCTCACACTCATTAAGAGGAACACAATGCATGGTTTCACCCATAGGTTTTCCCGTATTTTCCAATCAATATTTGTTTCGACTTTCTCAAGATCACAAAGGTCTTAAGAAGGCTTGTAATGGGTGTCACGAACCGGGATCACCCCTAAGTCGAAACCGGCGTACTCGACCTCGAAGAGGTCTAATACAAGCCTCTTAGCATTCATTCATCGCATAGACACTAAAACCACAAGGAATTAAAAACTTTCTTTACCAAGAAAACATTTCAAAAAAAATAAAAATAATAGCAAGCGGAAGACTTTCTATACTTTATACATGATGTCTCAAAACCATCTAATACTTTAGAGTAAAAAATTCGGGACCAATCCCATACACAACTTAAACAATACTAAAAAGACATAACAGAACATATGGGGTATTGTCCTTGAATATATGAGGACTCACCAAGTCTTCATCTTCAACACTTAGAAACCTATCAAATAGCCATGACATGTCACCATCTCCAAATCCCTACACTTTAGTCAAAAAGGGAAAGAAAGGGGTTAGCACAATTAAGTACTAAGTATGGAAGCCATGCAAAAACATGCTAAAAGGGACGTTTATTGGAGAAACATGCTTTTATGCCATTTGGTAAAACTTCATGAAAAAATACAAGTATAAGAGTCACAATATCCAACCATAACCAACATACAAGTCATTAACCACTTTAGCACATACTCCACACATAACCCATTCCTTCACCTTAAACCATCCACCTCAAGTAACCCTTGGACAACACTCTGTGCAATGTATGGATAGCGTCCTATACCACCATCCACACTAAAGCATCATCCTAAGGCCACCAAATGTGAACTTACCACTTATCATGCTTCATATCACAAGCCATCATGCACAACTAGTACCAATGTACAACACATGAGTATAATTGACAAGTAAGCCTTTTCATCATTTCTTGACCTCTATCTCAAGTTACCCAAAGCCACACTTAAGTGAAACATGAAGTGACCGCCCATAGATAAGGAAATTTACCATTACAATATAACATACTAAGTCAATGTTCACATATAAAACCATAGCCAACCGTATACATACTCAACATATATTCATATACAACCCATGCTTAACTTTAAAGGAACACATGCCATTTCATTACCATAGGACCTCTACCTAATATAACCTTAAGACACACTTGAGTAAGACAAGAAGTGACCGCCCATACAACCTCTTCAAGCACACTTAAGTGTTCCTCAAGATTACCTTAGATAAGGACATTTCCTTTACAACACAACATCAATAAACCAATATTTTTTAAGAAACCATTTTTGGAGACATTCAAGCACATAAGGGGACTTTCACATATTAGTCGTTAGACTTAGAGAACTCACTTTAGTATCTTCAAAGCCTACTCGTGCCATGTGTAGATAGCATCCCATACTACTACCTACACGTTGTAGAACCTATCCAATAACTAGAGTGCACATCCCACATGATGGGAATAAGCATTAACCGACATAGACCATGCGAGCTAGACATGGAATTCTGTGTCATAAAACCCTACACCGTGGAAGGTGTTCTACTTTCGAAGGGTAGAACTAGGACACATCCCATGTAGGCACATGGTTTAGGGGATATCCAAAGATGTTCATTGTACTCTTGCCTCATACTCGGGAGAGCTACCATCTTAACCATATCCACTCGGTGCTTAGCCTTAGTTCCTATAAAGTAATTTCATTCACATGTATGTGCTAGAGAGGGCACCATCATTAGGTCTACCGACCCATAGCACATCTACCAAGAAGGGCACCACAAGGATCTACCGATCAAGGTTCATTAAGGATAGCTCATTAAATCCCCTTGGAAGGGTGCCTTAGGCCTACCGATTTTTCATTAAGGGTGCCTTAAGCCTACCGGTCCAAGGTTCATCATTTCACACATGAGAAGGGCTACCACCATTAGGTCTACCGATTTCATGGTTTTACATTTACTTAGGAAAGCTAGACTTATGAAAGGGCACCATTTCTTAGTTTTGCCGATTCAAGTCTTGGCCTAGAATTCCTCTTTTAGCATTTATAGAAAGGGCACCATTTCTTAGTTCTAGCCCACTTCACACATTCATGCATTCAAGACTTTAAGTAACAAGGAGGGACACTTTAGTCTACCAACCAAGTCACAACATTTTCATTTAAGGATACTTCATAATCCAACATCATTTCATATATACATCATGAGAAATCATACTTTAACTCACAATGCTATCCACTTTACATAGGATCATCACAAGATCACATAAAACTCATTCACATCATACCTTCACACATATAGCTTCACATAAAACTTTACATATAGCTTCATATAGGACTTTACATATAGCCTCATTTATATATAATAATATAACAATACAATAACACTCATATAATGCCCTTCATGGCCTCAATTCACAATAATACAATATTCCAACATCATGCAACAACTTCCCCAATGCCTTCATGGATACAATTCACAATAATACCACACAAGAACAAGATATAACACTTCCACCAAAGGTGGATTCAACCTACCAACAACAATTAATTCAATAAAGAGAGTTCAAGCTTTCTTACCATAATTCAAAGCCATAGCCAAAATCACCAAAAATCCAAGCAATCACCAATACTTCACCCATAAGGATTACCACCCTTAATTCACCCATTATCAACAATTAATCATGAATAAACATTAAACAACACAAGAGACATCAATACAATTCACTTTACACATAATTCCATCAACTTTGAATTTATAGAAATAGACCCACTTCATAAACGCATTTTGGGGTTTTGTAGAATACAAGGATTCATGGAGTTTTTCATCTTAAAATATCAAATAAACATCAATAATATCATAACTTATCATTTGAAATCGTTTCATGCAAGAACCCTTGAGTTTGAGTAGAAATTATGCTTTTTCACAAACTTTGGAAAAGTTGAAAACCATTTGAAATTGGCTCTAGGGTGATAGCTTGCCCTAGATAAAAAACTCCCTTACCTTTACTAAGATTGCCCAAGAAATTTGATGAAGAAAACGTCTTGCATCTAGAACCCTAGCTCCCACTTCTTCTTCTTCTTCTCTTCTTTCTCTCTTCTTCTCTTTTTCACTCAAGAACCCTAACTCTTACTCTTTTAAAATGGAACAAAAATGATCCACAATCAGCCTAACACAACAATATAACCTCAAAAGAAATGGTTTGTGAAAAGACCAAAATGCCCTTAAATTTCCGGACGGACTCCCTGCCAACTGCCCAACTTTCGAAGGGCATAACTCGCTCATACGAACTCAGAATCGAGCAAATTCGGTGGCGTTGGAAAGATCGTTCCAAGGGCTTTCCAAACATAACTGGAACTACTCCTGTATCATCCTGAGATAGGAGTTATGACTGCTCAAAGTTGGCCAAAAACTCACTGATTTCCACACTAGGCCGAATTTCCAGATTCTGAATCTTTTTCCAAAAATGATTACTTCCAATTTCAAGCTTTTTCATATTCATTTTAAATTTTCAGATGTTACAATGGGGCTGAGTGCAAAGGTATGGTCATTGAGGCTCAGTTACTTTCGTCCTCATGAAATGTGGTGCTCACAACACTTCCTTTCCTTTTCCTTCATCATTTTCTTTAGTGCTCATCAGTCATCCTATTATTCACTTTCTATGGATTGTTTGGAAAGTCCATCTCTTTTGTACTTTATTCCACAACTTTCTTTTTTATTTTTTTTCTTTTTCTTGCTCTTTTCTCCTTTTTTTTTATATGAAGGGGTTCCATTTTTTTCAACACCATGGGTTAAAGGAGACTTTCCTTGCACTTCTTGACTTTCCCCTTTTCTTTTTCACCACACCCCCAAATTAGGCTTTTGGCATAAGTTGGTTATTCAATTAACCCCAATTCAAGATGATTATAGGTAATGGATTAAGAATGGTCTAGTTTTCATCAAGTTTCTTCCAAAGAAGGGTAAGGCTCAAAGGGTGTTCAAGAGAGAATCACAAGCTCACAAGGTAGGTCACTAAAGAGGTATATGTCAAATTGGTTCACACTCTTCGAAGTTGCCTAAGATCATATCAAGAGAAAGTCTTACTTAATCAACTGGACCAACAGGGCAAATTCTAGGTGTTGTCATGCATGGTTCCAGGTAAGCTTATCACACAAGGCATCGACACTTAAGTCAAACAAGACTCCACACTTTCGCTAGTATGCAACGGTCATCACAAGAGAATTGATTTGATAAATGGCTAATTACAACGAGATGCAAAAAGTTCACATATTTTCTATGCAACTTCATTTGGCCTCATCATAGCCGTGCATTCATGTACATTCGATTGTAAGCACTATTCAAATCATCGGTATTGATCGGGATTGAGACATAAATTTTACAAAAGAACAGTCACATTCAACACACGAGAGGTGTAAAAAATTTTTGGACGGGTGAAAATTATTTTGCAATTTAAATAAAAAGAACCATAAGCTTAAACATCCACAGAAAAGCAGTATTAACCACAATTTTAAACAGAACAACCCAAATATACACATAAAAGCATGAGTCACAAATAACACACAAAAGGTGAGCCTCAACCCCACCACAATTAAAAAGCAATTGTCCTCAAATGCAAATAACATAATATCAAGAATTAAAATATAGATAGACAGAGAGGTAGGTAAAAAGGGGATCCTGTCTACTCAGTTGCTCTATCTGTCTGGGTATCAGTGCCCGGAGTGTCATTCTGACTCTGGTTTTCATTATCTACGTTTGCCTCAGTTACTTCAGCGATACTAACCTTAGCTATATTATCTAAATCGTGAGCTGCTCCAAAGGCATGTATCGTATTAATGAACCCTCGAGCCCACACAGGGACATTAGGGTCAATGGGACTCCTCCTACTTGAACTGGATTTCTTGTTCTCGCTCCTTGCTTTGGGGTGATCTGTCGTCCGAGCATCTCTTTTGGAGTTTTGTGCCCTTATATGTCGGGGTGGCATATTTCTTCCTGGTCTGGCCATGTCTGTAAAGCCTTGAGATAAAGTTAGAAAAGCAGGTAGACTCAACAGTCTATTCGACAAATCGTCGAATACTTTCGGCGAACAAAGGGATGCCCGCCGAAAGTTACAGTGCAAAAGGAGTTAGGGGTGCAGATAAAGGACGACAAGAAGACTTTCGGCGAGTCGGCGAGCTCTCTTCGCGACCTCATTCTTCTCACCAAAAGTTACAGACGCCACAACAAATAAAACATGATAATAAGGGCGAGATAGGGTAATTAGGCGAACCGTAGAGTAGTTCGACAACACGTCAAATGACCCAATGTGCCTACTTCTAACCCAACTTCTCAAAATCTGCCCCGCAACCCCCGAAAAGGCAATTTAAGCACAAAAAGCACAAATTTGACCTGGATCCATAACATACGAATACCACTCATCACATATTAACCCCACACTATGCATTGGAGAGAAAGGTTTCAATAGTTCAGGCAGTAAATGCAAGGTTGTCGAAGAAGAATCGATACATAAACAAATAAGCTCAATCAGGAAGGTTCAACAGATTTCAACAAGATCACACGTTTACAAATGAGTACACTTTTGACAAGATAATTATGGGGTTCGGGACACGAACCTTTTGTGCTATTGGGATGTTAGGAAGCAATGAACTCCGACTCCACGCACAAATCAATCAACCAAAATACAATAGAGATGTAGAGATATTGAAAATAAGACTAGGTGTAAGCTTACAACGTTTGAAAATGAGGGAAATCATTGGACATTCAAACTTTTAAAACTTTTGCTTGAAAAACCGTCTAGTTCTTGCCCATTTGGCGACATTAGTCATGAGCGTTGAACCATTCGGCGTCATGCCGAGTAGTCACATTTTTAGCTAAGTTTTACAGAGTCCCACAGTCAATTGAGGAATTCAAATGGCGATATAAAGCGCGGTGGCCGAGCTAATCGGCGACTCGCCAATCGAACATTTCTCTCGCCAGCCTCCTTCTTTCCAAATGCTTCTCACACTTCATCCTACACAATCAACGCACCATAATTTCTAAAACCAACGTAAAATAATAAAAGGGTTTTGGGTTGCCTCCCAAACAATGCCTTAGTTAACGTCGTGGCACGACGCAAGTCCACCTTCAAACCTCATTCTTGGGGTTAGCCATAATATCACTCGGCAAACCCCCTTGCTGTCTCAGATTTAGGTGAGACGAGATATGACCTATCTAGGTTTCTAGCTGCTTGATTGAAACTGAATGGGAGGTGACGTTCTTGCTAAGGGTATATACATCTTCTTTCATTCCTTTTAGCATTTTATCTGACCCTTCCACTTTGTCGAGGATACGTGAGAGCATATCCTCAGACCTACCACCTTCCAAATTCTTGGGTTTCTGGCGCTCATGGGGAGGCACATATCTATCCTTCTCCCCATCTTTCAAATACGGATTACGGTCCCTCCATTCACGATCTCGGTCCTTCTAGCCTTCGTCTCTAGCACAACCTTGGTTACCACCCTGCCTTGGGTAATTTGAGTGGTAGCCACCGCCTTGGTTGGCTAGAAAATTTACCTCCTCGTTATACAAGGATTCAAATTTCATCTCCTCAAGATTAGCACACCCGACCCCCACAACGTTGAAACCACGGGAACTAGCCCCCATGACATTTTAAAATAAAATATCAAGTTACGTCATGATTTTGGCCATGTTCTGGTCTCTCTCATTGTCTTTTTCAATATGCTCCTTGGATAGCTTGAAGGTGAGAGGGGAGACTTGGTCCTCACAAGTGTACCATGCTCTGTTGATGGTTGTCATGCCATCTAAAAGCTTGGTTGCTACTGCATAGGGCTTCTACATTAATCATCTCGACGAGAATTAGTCGACGATACCTTTGTTTACCTAGTTCAAACTCCGGTAGAAGTATTGAAGTAGCACGTTATCAGGCAACCAATGGGTTGGGCATTGTAGCACCAACTTTTTGAACCGTAGCCAAGTCTCGTGCAAACGCTCTCCTTCCAGACGCTTAAAGCTCTGGATGCTATCCCTGAGTGACATCATCTTCGAGGGAGGGAAAAATCACACTTGAAATGCAGTTACTAATTCCTCCCAAGAAGTGATGGATTCTCGCGGCAACTCGGCTAGCAATTTGCACGCCTCTCCCATCAACAAGAAAGGGAATAACCTTAATCAAACTGACTCCTGAGAGATGTTTTTGAACGAGAATGGTCCGTATACATCTACAAAGTTTCGAAGATGCTCGCGAGGATCCTCATGAGCCAATCCACTGAAAAGTCCCTTTAGTTGCAAGAGTTGTAGCATGGTGCTCGTTATGTGGAACACTGCATTTTCCTCGTCTGGGGTTAAACGGATGGCTCCAACACCTCCCATGAGATGGGGGTGATTAATGTTGGGCTCTTGGACATCGCTGAGATTACCGATGTCATCTTGGTGGCCTACATGGCTACCGTTGCTACCGTTAACACTCATTCTTTCTGAAATTTCACATAAGCAAATAAAACAAAACCAAAAATTAGGTGAGTAAACTACAACTAAGAAGAACAAAAATTCTACTAATCTAAAAATTCTCAAATAACACCACTCTCCGACAGCAGTTCCATTTTGATGTTTGCGTAATCAAGACACAACTTTCGATGCAAGTGTCTACGATCGTACAATAGTTTAGTAACCCAACCAAGGGTTGGGATCATTCCCAAGAGAGTGGTTTTGAGAATTAATATAAAAATAAAATTTAGTTCTAACTAGTCGTAGCTAAAGACATTAATGATTAAAAACATTGTAAATTAAAAGGGGGGACACAAGAGTGTCAATTAAAAATGGGGGGGGGGGGGGCGTTGTCACAAGTAAGTAAAAACAGCAAAATAAGCAAAGGTTTCTAAGTAATGAGAAGGGATCCTTGGGATGTGACGAGAATACGGGTTAAGCTAGATTATTGGGTACATGCTTTCGATAGAAGATTCATAGAATGATTGTGACTAGGCTAAACTTTAAGGGGGATAAGCTCTGTCGAGCAACTTACCCTGTTTCAAATGCGTTCCTCTCGGACACCCACTTGCCGCATGAAGACCATCCTATACCTTAACCCACTCACTCTCTCGAGCTGAGTGTGTGGACATGGGATTAGGGTTCACTCTCTCAAGCTGAACCTCATGTCGACCCACTCACACTGGCCATCAATCTAGTGGTCTTAGTTTTACGACCTCTCTCTTGACAAGGCCAAAAACACATAAATATACTTGTATTTGCAACTACAAATTCATAAATTCATCCACAACCACTAAACGAAATTACATTTAAACTACGAGTAGACTATCAGCAAGCAAGACCCAACAATTATATTAACCCATATTCGCTAAATCACACCCCAAGAATTGGCGTTTTTAGCCACACATGTATAAGAGATAGAAATTTATACCAAATTGAGCTTGCATTCAAATGATTATGAAGATTTAAGTCTTGATATAGGCCAAAATGGAAGAATTCAAGAGACCCAAATCAAAATCTTGAAGATGAAACCCTTTGGAACTTTAAGTCTTCAAAACCCTCTCAAACATAGAGCAAAAATATCAAAAAATACTATTCTATATGAAAATTGTAATAATTGTTCGACCTTTAAAACTACAACTCTAACTAGTATTTATAGTTTTCACAAATTTATGTTGCATCGGATCATTCGGCGTCATTAGTGGGAATCGCCGATCAACTCGGCGATTCTCCTTTAGGTGTAGTTCATCACCGTCTTGCACCATCCTTCAGCATCGTCGTGCTCTGGGTCATTGGGCGACATGGTACTACTTCACAAAACTTCTTGGTGATGCATCGACTGTTCCCTTTTTTCATCGACTTGATCCTTTCCTGCAAGGCTCAGCACACTGGAACAAAAGGTGAAGTAAGATCCTTTGGCGACTCACCAAGTGGACTTGGCGATTTTCAGGTCTTCATTTCTTCGTTCTTTTAAGCTTTTTCGTTCATTTTTGCGATGTAGTTTCCATGCTTTCCTTCAAATTTCATATACCTGAAACTTTAGGGTTTTCATCAGATATTGAGATAGAATAAGCATTTGAGGACACAATTTCTATTTAAATTATATCCCTAAATAAGTCCAATTTGTGGACTCATCAGGGATCTTCACTCTCCTTCATTTTTATTTACTTTCGATACATTTTTAGTTTACATTTGAGAACAATGTTAAGTTTTTTTGGTGGGGTGAAGGTGTTTTGATACCTATCCTTTTGGTTGTATTTCGTTTCGTTTTGTTTTGAGATATTTTGTTGTTTTTTTATGTTTTGTTTTGTTGTGTTTGGTTGAAAAACTCCTTTGTGCTTGAATGTGAATGAATCTGGTTTTACCTCATTGATCTCTAACTTGATTTCTTGATTTTTGATTGTTGTTGATGTTCTCTTGTACATTTGAGTGTTGGTTGTGACCAATACCAATGACTTGAATAATGTTCTTTATGAACAATATTTTGTGCAAGTCCAATGAGGAAATTTGAGTTTCATAAGTCCTGTTCAAACTCTTAGCATCTCATTGTTACTAGTCAAATTGTTGAGGTGAGTCTTGTAATGACTGTTCCGCACAAGCTTAACTTGTAGAGTCATGATCGATGATTATGTTGAATACCTTGTGTGGTGAGGTTTACTTGAAATATATGCATGGTGATATCTAGAACTGTCCCCGTTGGTCCGATTGACTAATTTTGGTAAATGAAGAAAATGATCTTAG